>NC_043964.1:55761237-55843835 GCF_902148855.1 Sphaeramia orbicularis | reverse complement strand
CCACGGCGACTCCCAGAGAGAAACTACAGAGATGGTCATCGTGGCGGGGATGGGGGACCGGCGCTCCCGGAGGACTGAGGAACTGCAGGATACAAGGAGACTGCAAGTATACGGGAAGAGAACTAATAATATAGAATGAAATGGACGATGTTGTAAATGTTATCATTGTGGAGTTCAAGGGGGGGGGGGTTCTCTATGCTGAGGGTGTCATCACAGTGGAAGGCCCCCTGTCTCAGGGAGTGTATAGGGCTATTCCTTCAAAGACTAAGGGAAGCAGCAGAAGGGACTCACTGCTGGAAGTTTGTTCAGGAGCGTTTATGCTTCAGCGTTTCACCATGCATTTGTTTGTTCTCTGTTCATTCCATATGGGGTTTTTCTAAGGGGGGGCTACCTGCTGCTGCCAGGGCTAAGCTGTGCGTTAGTTAATACAACTTCATGCAAACTGAGCCAGTGAAAATCATTTCTTTTAATGTTAATGGGGTTTGAATATGATTAAGATGAATAAGATTGTATCCAAACTAAAGAAAGAAAGTGCCCAGATTGCATTACTCCAAGAGACACACATGAACCAAACAGAGGAGGAGTTTAAATTTGTCTTTTCCTCTTCTGACAAAGTTAAACACAAGAGGGGCGTGGCTATTCTCATCTCTGGCTCACTTAATTATGAACATCTTTCAGAAACCAGCGATGATGAGGGCAGATTTGTCAGAGTAACAGGAAGGAGAGATGGATCTGAAATGACAATTCTAAATGTATATGCCCCACCAGGGAGCCACTGGCTATTCTATAGGAATAGTTTGGATCTAATGGTGGACTCCCAGGGCACAGCTGTCTGTGGGGGGGACTTTAATTTTAGACTTGATCCCAGACTAGACTCATCCAACCCGAATAACTACATTAACCCACTAATAAGGAAAGTCAACTCCTGTATGATAGAAATGGAGATAATAGATGTGTGGTGAGAGCGATCTCCATCCAGCAGAGACTACACACACTGTTCTGGTTCATTTAAAGTCGACTCCAGACCGGATTATTTCTTTATGTTTAATGTGGACAGATTTAAGATTAAAGACTGCAACATACTAACGAGGGACATATCCGATCATAGTCCTATTTCTTTGTCTCTGCAGGTGAGAAAAAAACAAACGACTCTATGGAAATTCAATTCCTATATAAAACGACCCTGCCATAGTCTCTAAAATAAAGGAAGACAGAAAAAATTTCTAGAAATTAACGACACAGGAGAGGTATCAGCGATAATCCTATGGGATACGCTTAAAGCGGTACTGAGAGGTAAATGAATCTCTATTACTTCTCACCTTAAAAGATCCAAAGGACAAAAACTATCTGATCTACAAATGAGGTTAAAGTTGAAGCAACAGGAAGATATTAACAACCCAAACCCTGTTGCAAAGCAGGAAATTAAAAACTACAGGGAGAAGTCGATGATATATCACACAGGAGGTTCAGAAGAACCTAACCTTCCTAAGGCAAAACATTATGAGATAGGAGGGAAATCAACAAAATACCTGGCACATAAACTACGGAAGCAACAGGAGGTACACTTTACAAAATTAAGAATCACAAAACTAACATTTTGGAAACCAAATTGGAAAATTTCAGGAATGTTTTGAGATCTTCTATAGGGACCTATACTCACAACCGGATGCCTCTGGGGAGGATCGCATCGATGCTTTTCTTGATAATTTAGGCCTTCCTCTACTCTCAGATGTTGAAAATGAGAACTTGGCTAAACCGATCTCAACAGAGGAAATTAATGCAGCCATCACCAGATTAAAATCGGGAAAGGCAGTTGGACCAGAGGGGCACAATTCCCAATGGTACCGCATCTTAAAACAGAACTAGTCCCACTATTGCTGAAGACATTCAACCATGCCCTTCAGGAGGGAGAAATCCCACCCTCTTGGGCGGAGGCCACTATTTCAGTTATCCCAAAAGAGGGGAAAGATAGACGAGATTGCGGGAATTATCGACCAATTAGTGTTCTCAACCTAGATTCTAAACTCTTTACTTCTATTCTTGCCTACAGATTGGAGAAGGTGCTGCCAGACCTCATTCACTGAGACCAGACTGGTTTTACACATCATAGACAAACAACAGATAACATCAGAAGAATTTTACACATTTTAGGACAAATACAAAATGACAAAACTCAAGCAATTATAGGGAGTTTGGATGCTGAGAAAGCCTTCGACTCCGTCAGATGAGCATTCCTGTGCAAGACATTGGGAAAATTTGGATTCCAGAATAAATTTATTAGAATAATTCAGGCACTATATGACAGACCCTCAGCCCGTATCAAGGTCAGTGGTGATCTATCCGAGGCCTTTCTCCTGAATCGTGGATGCAGACAGGGCTGCGCAATTTCACCCCTTCTGTTCAAGCTATTTATACAAACACTAGGCCAATAATAAGACAAAATCAAAATATTAAGGGTATCACACTGTCAGGAGCTGAACATAAGGTAGCAATGTTTGCTGATGACGTGTTGGTCTGCCTAGGTGATCCAGAGAATTCATTCTGTGAATTGATGTCTACTTTGAATGATTTTGGCAAGCTCTCGGGCTACAAAATCAATATTTTAAAAACTCAGGTGATGACCCTCGACTGTACGGCCCCCGCTACCTTATGTAAGAAATTTAAGGTAAACTGGGACAACGAGAAAATTAAATATTTAGGGATACACCTGACCAGGGATGTCTCTGGGCTTTTCCAGACAAACTCTGTGCCAGTTTCTCTAAGTATAAAGGCAGATTTACATAGATGGAACTTGATCCCCTTCCTGAGCCTTAGCGCTAGGATAAGTGCAATCAAGATGAACGTTACCACGTCTACTCACCTTTTCAGAAACCTACCTACTGAGGTGAATGAAAATCAGTTTAGGGAGTGGGACAAATGGATCTCCGGATTTATCTGGCAGGGTCGAAAATCAAGGATTAAATATGCTACCATTCAACTCGCTAAGGGAAATGGTGGGCTGGGTCTCCCCTGCCTAAGGAACTATTACTATGCTGCTCAAACAGTCCCCCTCCTGTACTGGTGTAATGAAACATATACAGCTAAATGGAAGGAGCTAGAATTCAGTCTATCAACTCAGTTCCCCATCCAAGCTGTAATTGCAGATAAGGGCTTAACATGTCACTTGGAAAAGTTGGGGAACCCCTGGTTGACCCACACTCTTCAAGTTTGGCAGAAGGTGATTAATATTGTGGGATACAAAAATGCTGAGAATATTCAGGTGGTTTGCTTGTGACTCTGATTTTATTCCTAATAGACAAGACTCCAGCTTTAAATTATGGTCAACGTATGGTCTCACAACGCTCGTCTCACTTACTCAGAGGAACATTGTATGCAGTTCTGACACGGAATGAATTCCATAGATACCTGTATATTATATATATATATATATATATATATACACACATATCTTTTATTCTGTTTGTTAAACACTTCTTCGTGCCATTGTTGGTTGTATGTGGGTGTTTTTGTGATGGGTCAGTGTGTTTTTTGCTTGTACTGTTTGTACTGCTGCTGTTGTAACAAACAATTTCCTGCAAAGGATCAATAAAGTATCTATCTATATTAAAGACAAATGGGAAAGGGAATCGGGCTTTGAGATTTCTGAGGAGGCTTGGAGCAACATCTGGTCCTTCCAGTCGACAACATCCAGCTCCACGGACTGGAGAGGGCACTGTTGGAAGAACATTATTAGATATTTTAAGACACCACACCAGGAAAGATATAACGGGGTATCTGTGCCATGCTGGAGGCAATGTGGCTGGACCGCTGCTGATCACTATCAAATCTTCTGGGACTGTCCCAAGTTAAAACATTTCAGGAGGGATATCCAGACGTCTTTAAGCGCAGTCTTTAACCCCAATTTCCCTTAAAATTTGATATATTATACCTGGGACATGTCCCTTTTCTGAAACATAAAAGAAAAAACTGCTGCAAATACTTTTGGTGGCAAGAAAGAACACAATTACAAGAATGCATAAGCCCGACTTAACCTACCCTAGATGACTGGTTTGAAATTACTTTGGAAATATTTAAGATGGAAAAATTAACTTACCAAAAGACTCCAAAAAGACAAATTCTACCAAATCTGGAAAAACTGGATCTCATTGATAACCCCCACCAGAGCAGACTTTATTTGATTCCACTGGTAATATTGTTTTGTAACTTACCTATTTTTTTGTCATTGGCTATTGTCCACTACTTTTATGACAGGTAGGCAGGTAATGTCTCCCCCCTACGATTTTTGTCCATAGTTCTGTATTAACTGTTCTCTTCACTTTAAATTGTACCAGAACCTTCTACAAGTCAATCTGTGAACATCCATGGGCCCTGTCTGTTCTGGGCATTTAGCCAGTACGGGCTCTAAGGGAAAAACTGTCTCCACCTTTGCTGCCTTAGTGCTTTTTTTTTTTTTTTTTTTTTTTTGTATTCTTTTATTATGAGGAGAGTGGATTTTGTAAGGGACTGACATGGCCTAACCCACGATCTGAGAAGATCCTTCTCTGAACTTTTATAAATGGACTTTGTCTCTCTTTTTCTGGTCTAAAACCCAAAAAAAAACACTGGAACGACACTTGTTCTTCATTTTGAATAAGTGATGTCACGCTGTACATTTCTGTTCATTCCAAATAAACATACAATTTAAAAACAAACAAACCAGATCAAACTGAATAAACTGTCTTTTTCAGTCCAATCTGTCCTGAACTGAACAGAAACCCAGCGTGTCCATCCACTGGCATTGATCCAACTGCATGGGTTTATTAGTTCTGATTCAATTTCATTCAGTTTGAGGCTGATTTTGTTCATGTTGCTGATCATTTTTGTCCACTTGTTTTTTTTTGTTCATTTAATTGATCACTTTTTCTATTTTCTTGCTTTTTTTGTTTGTTTTTTTTTTAGTGCTGGACAGTGATTAAATTTTTTAATCGCAATTAATCACATGGATTTGTGTGATTAATCACGATTAATCGCATAGTTATATGGAGGGGTTGCCGGCATCAACAGCGTGTATTTCCTTCAGTGATATTTCAGACTGAAGTACTCTGGTGATAAAAATAATTGCACATGTCAGTGCTCTTCTCCCCCCCACCATCTGAAGACATTTCAAATGAAAATGTCCATGGAACAGACCGCTACTGTTACACATGTTTATGTTCACACAGGTTTATTTACACTTGTCAGTGATTGACAGGAGTCTTAGTCCCACTAATCAGTACTAATACTAATAAGACCAATAATATGTGATGTTCAGGTGTTCAAAGTAAACAAAGGGGGCCCTCTAGTGGTCAGAATAAGTGTCACTAACGTATATTTTGTGCTTTCAGTGTTACCGTAGTCAGTTCAGACATAAGAAGGAACTAACAGACACGTTTCTTTCACTCTGTATGGCCCCAAAAATGTTTGCTTGTGAGTATTTTCTGTTCAGTTGTTGTCAGAATGAATAGTATAAAATATCTCTGATGTGAACTTTTGTTGCTGGATAAAAAGATGTTGTAAATCTTAAATTAATCTGTAAATGCTAATCATTAGCATGTCTATGGATTTTCCCATTCAAGTTAGTATCGAGCTAGTGGTCTTTTTCCCATTCATTTAAATGTATAATGCCATGTAAATGTACTAAGGCAGTGAACAGAACTCAGACATGTTTTGTTTGTATGTGTCAGTTTTACAGTGAGTCTACAGGAACAGAGTTGGACACAAGTTTTGGCGTCCGTCTTTTCTTGGTAAACCTGTTGTCTATCTGCAGCTAATCGCTACACACACACAAGCAGAATAGGAGTTAGAATTGTACTGTCCTCGCTAAGACGTCTGTACTTAGTCTGAACTAGACAGCGAGCTAAACTCTGAACTGATGATGCCAGATCTGTGCTCTGAAGTCTGCACCTTTAATGTCCATACTTGACATCATGCAGATTGACAGAGCGAACTATGGAAGCGTATGCATTCACAAAAAAAATAATTTCGGCTCTGTTTTTGAATTAATGAGATAATTATCTCATAATTACAAGAAAAAATAAGTTAAAAAAAAAATCGGCGCTGTTTTTCTGAGTTTATGAGATACTGTTTCCTGAAAAAAAAAAAAAAGCTCTGTTTTTATGAGTTTATGAGATACTGTTTCCTGAAAAAAAAAAAAGCTCTGTTTTTATGAGTTTATGAGATACTGTTTTCTGAAAAAAACTCAAATGTGTCTGTTTCTCTGTCAGTGGGACAGTGGTCCCTGGTCCAGGCAGGAGCTCCTTCTATCTGTGCTGCTGAAAGCCTCTCGGGGAAGCGTGAAGTTGTTTCCGTTCTCGTAACCGGTTCCGATTACGGATCATGGAACTAGTTTCGTTCACAGAACAGAACCGAGCCCCTTCGTGCACGGATCAAGCCCTTCAAGCACACCGGCGCTCGGAGCCTGTAACCCGGCTTCCTGACAGGGCACGACCGGTGATGGGAGTTGGCATTAATGAAGTCAAATAAAATGACATTCACCAGCATTAAAGAAAATATACACAGCAGAAGAGTGCAAATGTGGATTCATTTATTTGTCGGACCTGATGGAAAGCATTAGTCAGAACTAGATCCATGGAGGAGCGGCTTGGTGTACCGGTTCGTCCCCCCTCCAATAACTTTCCATCAGGTCCAGGTGGACAGCTATCCGCTCCCCGGTGTGTAAGCCGGACTGGAGCGGGTGGACGGAGCAGCTCAACTCCACAGAACCCCGGCGCTCGGAGCCTGTAGCCGGGCTTCCTGACAGGACAGGACGCGGTGATGGGAGTTGGCATTAATGACTACCACTACTACTAGGACTCCTGCCATGGGGCGGGTGTCCTGTCCCGGTGCATTGGGCCGACCAGGTGAACCAGTGTTTTCCATGGCTGGTGATCTTGCTCCAGCTGCTGCGTCCTCCATGGTAACTCCATGTTGTTGGAGGTCGCCTGCAATGACGTCGAGCCATCGGGTGCGGGACTTGCCTTGTGGTCGTTTCCAGTCTGCGGCCTTTGGGTCAAACTGAAGGATGGCTCTTGTTGGATGGTCAGGAGGGAGGCGGAGGACATGACCGAACCAGCGGGGGCGACGTTGCGCGGCCAGGCTGGATGCTTTGGGTGGCTGGCGTGTGCGGGCTCCAAGCACCTGATTGGAAACCCGCCGGGTCCACCTGATGTTTTCGATGGTTCTGAGAGCCCTGCTATCAAGCCATCTATTCTGGCAGCCAGAGTCTGGTTTAAGGGCCATGTTTCCGAGCCATAGAGCAGGATGGAGAGGACGGCAGAGTTGTAGATCCGGAGCTTCGTCCTGCGTGAGATGGTCTGGTTCCGCCACAGTGGTTTCCAGAGAGACATCAGAGCTGATGCTGCCAGGGCTCTTCTGTGGGTAATCTCTGGTTTTAGGTCCCGTTGTCTGTCACCATGGACCCCAGATACACAAAGCTCTTGACAGGTTCTACAATGTCATTACTAAGCTGCAAGGGAGGTGGATCTGGCCCATCACCGACATGCGTGAGGTTGGTTTTTGTCCAGTTCACTTGGAGGCCAAGCTTTGTGCCTCTTCACTGTAACTGCCCAGAGCATCTGTCAGCTGACTGTAGGATGTGCTGAGCAGGATGGTGTCAGCAGCGTACTCCAGGTCCTGGCATTAATGAAGTCAAATAAAATGACATTCACCAGCATTAAAGAAAATATACACAGCAGAAGAGTGCAAATGTGTATTCATTTATTTGTCGGACCTGATGGAACGCATTAGTCAGAACTAGATCCATGGAGAGCTCTTGGTGCCCCGGTTCACCCCCCACCCCCATAGCTTTCCACCTGGACCTGATGGAAAGCTGTCCGGTGGGGGGTGAACCGGGACACCAAGACGCATATTTTCTTTAATCATGGTGAATGTCATTTTATTTGACTTCATTAATGCCAACTCCCATCACCGCGGTCGTGCCCTGTCAGGAAGCCGGGCTACAGGCTCCGAGCGCCGTGTGCTTGAAGGGCTTGATCCGTGCACGAAGCGGGGCTCGGTTCTGATTTCTGTGAACGAAACTAGTTCCATGATCCGTAATCGGAACCGGTTACGAGAACGGAAACAACTTCACACTCCCCCGAGAGGCTTTCAGCAGCACAGATAGAAGGAGCTCCTGCCTGGACCAGGGACCACTGTCCCACTGACAGAGAAACACAGACACATTTGAGTTTTTTTCAGAAAACAGTATCTCGTAAACTCATAAAAACAGAGCTTTTTTTTTTTTTTTTTCCGGAAAACAGTATCTCGTAAACTCATAAAAACAGAGCTTTTTTTTTTTTTTTCCGGAAAACAGTATCTCATAAACTCATAAAAACAGAGCTTTTTTTTTTTTTTTCAGGAAACAGTATCTCATAAACTCAGAAAAACAGCGCCGATTTTTTTTTAAACTTTTTTTTCTCGTTTATGAGATAATTATCTCATTAATTCAGAAAAACAGATCCGAAATTATTTTTTTTTGTGAATGCAATACGCTTCCGTACGAAACTATCAAATAAAGATAAAATAATTAAGTTAGTTATGTCTATTAATGATCTGCATATTCACGGAGAATGCATAGATGTAATTATTCTAAACTTAAATTGACTGCTAATCCAACAGTCACATGGTAAATAAGTACAGGTTCGTTCAAAGGCGGGCATATTAAACACAACCAATGAATTTACATCAACTGAACATGAGCCTGCAGAAAGAATTAGCAACCCATCTGCGACTGCTAGCATAAACCAATTAGCTTAAACATGCTAATACACATTGTATAAACACATCCAAAATAACCTCATAAACATGTTTCTAACGACACGTTTGCATGTGAAATTATTTATCAAACAACAGAATGACTGACACACAGGCGTTGAACTGCAGGAGTTCCACACAGGTGGATTCAGCATTACTGGGACAGGTTTTCTCCTCTCAGCTCCTGCACAGTTCACACAGAGCACAGTGCATGTGGAGCGCCAAAATAAAAGCATGAGTTTCAAAATAAGAGTCCGTATTATAATGAACTAAGACTTGTTTGAAAAGCAGAACAAATATAAAACAGCATTAACGTGAGATTTTAAAAATTGTCGGCGTTATTTAATGAACGTGTTAATGCAGTAATAACGCGTTAACTTGCCCAGCCCTAGTTTTTTTTTTCCAAATTTTAAAAAAAAAATTTGCATATTTTTCATGTCACTTGTTTTTTTAGTACATTTGTGTTCATTTTTATTATTTTAAATATTTAATAAACAAAATCCCAGTGTGTCCATCCACTGTCATTGATCCAACTCCATGGGTTTGACTGGAGAGTCAATGTTGCAGAAGATGACAGTGTTTCCACGGTAACTACGGAGCCTCTGAATGTTCAAATATGGTCACATCTGATGACCATGAAAATTATTGACATGGATTGATAGGATTAATGGATCAACAGGAATTAAACAGTTTAGATCAGTAGAAGGTTTAGGTTAAAGGAGGACGTTTGAGTCTGTAAGGGTTAAAGGTGAAGGGGTGAAGGGGGAGAACGCTGAAGAAAAAGGTGGTGCAGACCCTCACAAGAAAATAACACAATAAGAACCATGGTGTAATTATAATGGAAACAAAACTAGAACCAGAACAGAGTAAAACTGGACAGAAGAGAAAGAAAGAAAAACACAAGACAAACAAACGAGCAAAACTACAATAAAATAAAATACATAAGACGTATTACATGATAATACAAGAAAGCATGAACAGAATATGATAAACACAACTGCCCAAATAACACCAGAACCAAATCCAGCCAACATCAGCTGTCACATGAATCTGCTGTGACAGAGTGACTGCATCAGAGAAGAAAGAGAACAAGGAAAGAGACTGAGACTGAAGAACACAGACATGGAACCACAACCACCCCCTCCAAGGACCAGGGACCCACAAGAGGGCCCCAAGGACCAGCAACCGCACCCCCTCCAAGGACCAGGGACCCACAAAGAGGGCCCCAAGGACCAGCAACCACACCCAACTTTATGGACAACAGTGGAAAAGGATTTCTCACCTGAACAAATGACACCAGCGTCCTCATCGTGTTCACAGTCCTCTGTTCCAAATCCTGGGTGTGGACACTCAGTCAGAGAACTCTCACTTCCTGAACAGGCCACATCGAGCCAGATTGGACCGAACCTGGACCAAAGTGGGCGGAGCCTGGGGCACTCACTGCTGTCCCACAGTTCATCTGTCTACAAACCACCTGAGCATCATTTAAGTCCCATCCATCATCACAGACTGTTCCCCTGGTACCACCATGGAAGACCTCAACCCTACCAGAGCACCGAGTAGAACCAGGACCAACCAGTCTGATGTGATCTGTAGGAACAGAAAACACATATTTACCAAACATTTAAAGGTCTTTGATTAAAACAAACAAGTTTAGCCTAAATTAAAAATGTTTGATGAACATCAGTTAAACAGTCACTGTTATTTTCCAATCTTAACTCACATTACAATGAAACCACACATACTGTAAAACAGAACTTCTGGTTTCAACGTAAAATATGAGTAAAAGGGCTGCCTTAAATTTTTATGTCAAATGAAAAAACAGAACTTGTTCTGTTAACGTACGTAGTGTTGTCTCAATGAAATATCCTTTCTTGTGTCTACGTCTGCCTTTGTTTTTGGACACAGATTTGTTCATTAGTTGAATTTGTTTTTAAGTTGTTTGAAGAAAAAAAAAAATTTAATCCATCTGAATTAAAAATTACATGATGTAGACCAGGGCTGTCCAGTCCTGGTCCTCCAGAGCTACTATCCTGCATGTTCTAGATGGATCCCTCTTCCAGCACACCTGACGGTCGTTCTCAGACTTCTGCAGAGCTTGATGATAGGCTTCAAACATGCAGGACAGTAGCTCTAGAGGACCAGGACTGGACACCCCTGGTGTAGACGGATGTTTACTAGTTTGGTTAATTCACATCTGTTATTACATCTCATCAGTCATGACTGGTGTTGGAGTCGAACCCACAACCTTCTTGTTAGGAGGCACCTGTACTAATGACTGAACCACCTGTCCTGTTCAAGCCATAACTATCTATGTTTTTTTTATTTCTTTAAAAATCACTATCTCACCTAGTCATTTAAAAGCTGACCAAGACAAAACTGAAAACGTAATAATAATAATAATGATAATTATGATAATAATAATAATAATAATAATAATAATAATACTAATATAATAATAATGTGATGCTGTTTGTACGGACCCAGAACCCAAATGCAGAACTAGGAGACGGATGTAAAAGTTTACAGAGTTTATTTTGTACAGGTAGTACAGATAGGTAGATAATGATAATAAACAGGATCTTGAGGACAGCGGCAAGGAGGTCCTCAAAGGATTCGTCCTCCGGACTATGGACACGAACCCTCGGTTCGGCTCCGGGTTAAGAGTCGGCACCCCGACTAGGGAAAAGCAGAGGGAGGTCAGGGATGGAAACAGGTCATGCACGGGTAAGTAACAGCCAGGCAACAGGACATAAAGGTAAGACACAACTCACGTACCAAAAAACCAGGCGATGAAGTCAAAAACCAGGAAGGCAGATGGAGGCAGAAAAAAACCGACAGGGAGCAGGCAAAAACAGGCAAAACGGGATGACAAAAACGGGTCAAAGAACAGGTAAGCAGACGAACAGACAGAATCAGAACACTGGTAAGTAAACTACAAGAGATTACGAACTGGTGTCTGAACAAGGGAAAAGACAGGACTTAAACACAAAAGGGAGGAAGACAACGAGACACAGGTGGAACACATCAGGGCGGAGTCAGGTAATCAGGGAAAAGGTGAAGACGATCAAGGAAGGGAAGTAAAGACAACAGACAAGACACATGAGGAAAAATTAACAAAATAAAACAGGAAGTGACAGACAAACATGAAAACCAGATTAACGTCTGGTGGCAGACTTCACAAATAATAATAATAATAATAATAATACTAATAATAATAATTTTAACTGCCCATGTAGTCGGGCGGTGGAAGGAATACTTTGAGGAGCTCCTCAATCCCACCAACACATGGAGGAACACATGGAGGAAACGGAGCTGAGAGACCAGGAGACAGACCACTCTTCAGGGCAGAAGTTGCAGAGGTAGTGGAACTACTCTGCATCGGTGGAGCCAGGGGGGTTGATGAGATCCACCCTGGGTAACTCAAGGCTCTGGATGTTATAGGAATGCCATGGCTGACACGCCTCTGCAACACTGTGTGGACATCAGGGGCGGTGCCTTTGGAGTGGCGAACCGGGGTGGTGGTCCCTAGGTTTGTGCTACCCTGTCACCACATCTCCATTGACGATGCATTTTCCTGGTTGGTGAAGTTGTTTTCAACCCGTGTAGTCACAGTGGCGAAGGGATTTTTTAGTAAAATCAACCAACTTCCATCTGTGATCGAAAATGTCCGAGCGATTACCAAGGAAAAGAACAAATGTGGTCTCCACTACTGAAGAGCGCTGCCGACAGAGATCCAACTCACCCCAATGTTTACAATTTTTATGAATTCCCACTGAACACAGAGGGGTACAGAGCGGTGCAGACCACCACCAGTGGAAGTGAAAACCAAACTTCTCACTCATTTGTCTTTTCTCTTCCTGCTGAAGCTAAACTTTTAAACCTTACCAGAGAAACGCTGCAGCATTAGTATCTAGTGATGGCCGTTTTGAAACGGGCTTGCAACACCCGTTCGAAGTCTCGAAGCGCATGCGCTTCGAAGCTGTGCTTCGAAACGCGAGTCAAAACACCGGTCACGTGACCCAAGTGTTCATGAACTGCGTGATGTCACCCAAACTGTTCATGAACCACTGCTGTTTCAAAGGCGTTTCACTAGAGGGCTCTCGTCTCGAAACCTAAGTTTGATTGACAGTGTTTTCAACGAACCACACAGTCAAACGCTGTTTCAACCTACTTCCACAAAGTTTAAAAGAGATGCTGATGGTTTTCCAGTTGTGGGTTTGTGACAGAGATGTTTTTGACAGTGAGATATTGAGATTTGAGAGACTTAGAGACTTTGATTTAATTGTTAGATAGTTAGTTTGTGCAGATAGTTGAGATCACAATTTAGATTTATAATCACACTGACACATAGCAAAGCTTAGTTCCATAAAAAACACACAGCATCACACTATAGGCAATTTGCTAGGTAAGTTAGGTAAGACTAGATTAGATTTGTAGGATTTAGAATCTAGATGGATGTTCCAGTAAGCAAGAGATGTCGTTCTGTAGCTTGGGAACATTTCCAGTTGGAAACCCCAACAAAGTGAGATGTAGGATTTGTTCTAAGCAGCTGGCTTATTGCAATAATACATCCACTATGATCCGCCATTTGACAAGAGTTCATAAAATGGAGGATGAAGAAAATGCTGCTCCCCCCAGATTTGCAGGTGCCACTTCTGTTGGCACATCTGGCCAAGGTATGTATAGTATAAATACACAATGCACACTATGATAATATTATAAAGTGAACACCCTCATTTAGTCCAAAGCATAACTCAGTTTAGTTCAAGTATTAGCCAATATGTCTTGAAATCTTTTAAACCTTAAGAAGCCATATATATATATAATATATATTATATATATATATATATATATATATATATTTATTTATTATATACACACATAAATATATATATATATTGTATGTATTATACACACACACGTATATAAATATATTATATATATATATATATATATATATATATAGCATATAAGTGAATGCTATGCTTGCATAATGCGGTGAAAGGTTAATTTGTTGCTTCTTATAGCCAGACAAAAGTTTGGATGAGTCTCCGGTGAAGATGGTGGTGAAGGATTTGCTGCCCATTTGTGCTGTGGAGGATGAAGGCTTCAGGGCCTTTGTCCATGACCTGGACCCAAACTATGTCCTCCCAACAAGGAAGGCTGTGGCTGCAATGATCACTGAGCTGTATGACAGGACCAAGGAGAAAATCAAGGAAGACCTTAACAAGGCAGATGCTGTTTGTCTTACCACTGATATGAGGTCTTCCATTAACATGGATGGCTACCTTGGGGTGACGGGTCACTTTGTGACACCAGACTCAAAGCTGGCTACTGTTTTACTGGGAGTGAGCGGCTTTGAGCAGTCTCATACAGCTCAACACATAGCGGAGGCCCAAAGGCTCCTGATGGCAAATTGGGGGATCACAGGAAAGGTGCACTGCATGGTGACTGACAATGCAGCTAACATGAAGCTGAGTGTCCAGCTCCTCAACCTCCGGCATGTGTCTTGCTTTGCACACACCCTAAATCTTGTAGTTAAAAAAGCCTTGGACCAAACACCCCCCATCAATGAGATAAGGGAAAAAAGCAGGAAAGTGGTGGGGTTGTTTAGGTCCAGCTGCAAAGCTAAAGACAGACTCTCTGAAATGCAACAGCAGATGGGCCGACCAACCCTTAAATTAATACAGGAGGTGGACACAAGATGGAACAGCACCTTTGACATGTTTCAAAGACTATGATCAGAGAGAGCCTGTGGGGGCGGCTCTCTCCAACTTAGAGAATGATGTCTCTCCTCTGTCCTGTGCAGAATATGAAATGATTCATGAGGCACTGTTTCTGTTGCAGCCTTTTAAAGCAGCAACAACTGGTACGTAATTCAAGTTTATTGTATTTATTTGTATTTACTAAGATGAAACTAATGTATCTTTTCTTATTCTAACAGAGCTGTCAGAGGAGAAGAGAGTGTCAGCATCAAAAGTCATTCCTCTATATCAGATGCTGCAGCACAACCTTTGAAAAATTGAGGCACTCAAAGCAGCCAGCAACTCAGCAATTGGGTAAGAAACTCTAATAATAATTGTAACAATTGTAATGATACTCAATAGACTATTTTAATGTCAATATGTTTATTGATATGAACAGGCACATTCTTGAAGGATGGACTGCAGGCAAGGTGTGGTCAATATGAAATTGTCCGACCACTGGCACTGGCAACATTACTGGATCCACGATTCAAAAACCTGGGTTTTGGCAACCCAGCAAAAGCACAGGAAGCAGAAAGCAGCTGATACTGGAGTGTGCCACTTTGATCCAGCCTGCTGAAACATCTGGTGGGACTTTAAAATCTTGTATATTTTGTCAGCTTTCACTGTTAACACTTTTATTTAACAATGATAATAATGATAATTATTATTGTTACTTTAGATCCCCAAATCGCACCTTCATCATCTTCCACAGCAGACAACAGTCTCTGGGACATGTTTGACCAAAAAGTGAAGAACAAAACCACCACACGCAGCATCACAGCAGACGCAACAATTGAAGTTGAAAAATATCTTCAAGAGCCCTTCATTCCCCGATCTGCAGATCCTCTTGCATATTGGAAGGAAAGGGCAGTGGTCTTTCCACATCTGCATAAACTTTCAAATAAATTCCTTTGCATTCCTGCGACAAGTGTACCATGTGAAAGCGTTTTTTCCAAAGCTGGAGAGGTGATAACGAAGAAAAGAAATCGGTTGCACCCCTCCACTGCAGAAAAAATCATCTTCTTAAATAAAAACCTTGAAATGTAAGTAATGCATATTTCCATGTGTTCATTTTATTTTCATTTCATTGCATTTATTCATTTAGCACATATCAGTACATCAGTGGTGCAGGGATGGAACAAAGCCCAATGGGCTTGTACAGGAGTTCCACCCTTAACAGAAATTACAGTCAACTTAGATTAAAAAGGCTAACAAATAAACTTTGAAAAATCAGGAGACAAAGTACAAAATATAGCATTACTAAACAGTAATACAGTGTAAACAAAATTCATAATTCAAGATACGCAAGATATGGATGAAGAGAAGCAAATAAAGTAGTAAGGCAGTGGAGAGGGCAGGAAGTGACCAGCTGTGCAGTAGATGTTTTTTTGAGCTGCTTTTTAAAGAGTGAGAGGGACGTTAAAGATGTAGGTAAACTGTCCCAGAGCATCGGACCTCTGTATGACAGGTTGAGCTGATTATGTGAAGTGCAGGTTAAAGGTGGATATAGATTATTATTGTTACTGTGTCTAGTTCTGTGTGAGTGTATTTTAGTAACACAAATGAATTTGACACACATGTACCCACACACAAACTTTATTACAAACCATGTCAGATCAGGACGTGTTTTGTTGAGCCACTGTGACGTACTAAAACATCACCACCAGAGGTCGTTGTGGAGAAGTGTTTCGAACAGTGTTTCAGAGCCTCGAAGCATTTGTTTCAAGTGCTTCGTTGTTTCATGAGGCTTCGTTTTGCCCATCACTATTAGTATCACAGTAGTGTTCCTCTGTCGTCTACAGGTTTGTTATTACTGACTTTCTTCTTCTTCTTCTTCATTAAACTTTCCTCTTCTTTGTGGTATTTGTCCAGTATGGTTAATTCAGAGCGGCGCCCCCTGGTGGATTAACTGACAAACGCTCATTCCAACACATTAAATGTCAGTATCAGCACTTTGTTCCAGTCAGACTAATGACAACGACAATAAAGCACATTTACAAAAGGAACTAAGAACTGGAATGGGATTATTAAGGACTAGGATCGGTACTCAGTATCGGCAAGTACTCAAATGTAAGTACTTGTACTCGGTCTGGAAAAAAGTGGTATGGGTGCATCCCTAATGTATGGGATCATACTCAGAGGTTTCACTGTGAATTTTTTTTGATCCAGATCCTCGTTTGTTGGAATGTTATGATGGGATCCTTCACTAGCCCAGTTCTGATCATCACATCATCACTGCACCTTTTAATAATGAAAGAAATGATTTTTTTTTTTTGAGAAAGTAGACAAAATATATAGGTTTTCTGGCTTAGAAAAAATATTTTTTTTACTGAATCCAACTATTAACGGAACAATATGGATCATGATCATTTAGAAAATCACATAAAACAATGACTAGAGTTAGCACTCATTAGAAGTTGGTAAGATGCTGTATGTCTATTTTTAGACAATAAAGTCTGGTGTCTTATTTATAAGTCTACCATTTATTGTTTTGTTTTACATTAAATTAGAGATAAAAATAGTTTAGATGAAAATGTTGACTTAAGTTAATTTTATATGATTTTTTTTGTATGAAACTGAAGCCAGATTGAACATGTTTCAGCTCAAAATGCACCAGAATGCAGGAAACAGACTGGACCAGACTGGACCAGACTGGACCCAGACTGGACCTAGACTGGACTTAGACTGGACCCAGACTGGACCTAGACTGGACCTAGACTGGACTTAGACTGGACCCAGACTGGACCTAGACTGGACTTAGACTGGACCCAGACTGGACCTAGACTGGACTTAGACTGGACCCAGACTGGACCTAGACTGGACTTAGACTGGACCCAGACTGGACCCAGACTGGACCTAGACTGGACTTAGACTGGACCAGACTGGACCTAGACTGGACCTAGACTGGACTTAGACTGGACCCAGACTGGACCCATACTGGACCTAGACTGGACTTAGACTGGACCCAGACTGGACTTAGACTGGACCCAGACTGGACCTAGACTGGACTTAGACTGGACCAGACTGGACCTAGACTGGACCTAGACTGGACTTAGACTGGACCCAGACTGGACCCAGACTGGACCTAGACTGGACTTAGACTGGACCAGACTGGACCTAGACTGGACCTAGACTGGACCTAGACTGGACTTAGACTGGACCCAGACTGGACCCAGACTGGACCTAGACTGGACTTAGACTGGACCCAGACTGGACTTAGACTGGACCCAGACTGGACCTAGACTGGACCTAGACTGGACTTAGACTGGACCTAGACTGGACCTAGACTGGACCTAGACTGGACTTAGACTGGACCCAGACTGGACCAGACTGGCTGTGGGTTTTTGTGGCTACACTCATTTCTACTAATGTAGCCACAGTGGCTGGATCTGTCATTTTCCTAGCACAAGCACAGGGTCCACATCTTTAAGACTGGGGACCAGAGGGTGTGTTCCAACTATAGGGGGATCCCACTCCTCAGCCTCCTGGGTAAGGTCTACACCAGGGTACAGGAGAAGAGGGTACGGTCGATAGCTGAACCTCAGATCAAGGAGTAGCAGTGCAGTTTTCATCCTGGACCTGGAACCGTGGACCAGCTCTTTACCCTTGCTAGGGTGCTGGGGGGGGGCATGGGAGTTTACCCATCCAGTCCACATGTGTTTGTGGATCTGGAGTAGGTTTACGACCTTGTCCCCAGGGGGATCCTGTGGGGGGTGCTCCAGGAGTACAGGGTGGATGGCCTCTCGTTAGGGGCCGTTCAGTCCATGTACTAAAGGAGTGCCAGCCTGGTCCACGTAGCCGACAGTAAGTCGGACCTGTTCCCGGTGAGGGTTGGACTCCACCAGCGCTGCCCTTTGTCACCAGTTCTGTTCAGAACTTTTATTAGGGACCGAGCCGAAAGGTAAGGCCCTCTCACACAGTGACAGGCCTTGCCTGCAAGCAAGGCCCTATTATTTGTTCGTTTTTATATTTTTTTCCCTGATACTTTAAACTGGATTTTGACCCCTTAAACATGCTCGAAACTCACCAAATTTGGCACACATGTCAGGTCTGGCAAAAAATTTAATAAAATGTAAAAATTATGCCCATAGGTGCCAAAATGAGCTCTCTAGCGCCCCCTAGATACACAAAAACGTTCCTAGCGGCTAGTAGGAATGTTGTAGAAACAAATGCCAAAATTTTCCTCTCATTGAGCCCAGCAAATCACGCGCAGACACTCATGACCTAACTCCAACAGGAAGTTCAGAATTTGCCTTTCAAAATAAAATGCTCAAATTGCAAACTTCCAGTAGGAATGTCGTAGACACACGAAACCAACACCAAAACTTCAATTTAATCGAGCCTGACAAATCACGTGCTGACATCTATGAGCTAGCTCCAACAGGAAGTTCGCAATATGCCTTTCAAAATAAAATTTTTAAAACTAACTCCAATGACACCGTTTGTCGTATTGACTTCTAAATAGCACTGAAAGATAGAGTGAACCCTCCTCAAAAAAGTGATCTCGTACTTTTTCCATAACTGTCTTAGTTTTTTTTTTTTAGAAGCCCGCAAAGTTGTGATTTTTGGAACTCATTTTTCACTTTGGAGTTTTTCCCCACGTGTGACATATCTATCTGTTCAAGGGACTCACCACAACGCTCACATGCAAAAAAATTTGAGATAGGATGTATGTTTATTGATTTATAACAATTTGTTTATTTTCATACTTTTTTCACTTTAGACTGCCATTTGACCCCCTTAACATGCTCCAAAACTCACTAAATTTGCCATGTGTGTCATGGCTGGTGAACACTTTGATTCAATATCAAAATTAACCCCTTGGGTGCCAAAATGGACTCTGTAGCGCCACCTTTATACTAAAAAACACACAAAATCTGCCCTAGCAGCCAGTAGGAATGTCCCAGAAACATGAAACAAATGCCAAAATGTTGGTCTGATTGAGCCGACAAATCATACACTGACACTCATGAGCTAACTCCAACAGGAAGTTGGCAATCTGCCTTTGAAAGTTACTCTACGTTTATGCAATTACTGTTTATTCATTTCAGACTTTTGACACAAAAGTTATACCTCATTTAATTCCCATAAGTCTGCAGAATCCAAAAGTGAAAGAATTTTTCAGATAAAACCTACGATTATGGAATAATGGCGATTTTTTGAAGAGTATGTTTAGTTTCACTTTTCACAACGACAAAATCCCTATATAAAGCTAAGTACTGCAAGTTTCTAAGTGTGTGACAGTAGAACAGTGGTTTCAGCAGTGGTCTATTGTACAGGAGTGCTGGGTTCAAACCCTGGGCCAACCAAGGAATTTCTTTTTTTTTTTTTTTTGCCCCCCACCCCTCACATTTTAAAACAGGTTTTGCTGCATTATATTGTGGATATTGGACATTTTGCACACATTACAAAGTACAAAGACTACATTTTTTCAAAATAAAACCCCTATTAAAAATAAAACATTCTGTCTGTTACATAACTTCTTTTCATTTTTATGACCAAACGCTCAACTGTTTGTACAATGTTTCTTCATTCAAAAGTACTCTTTCTCACAGACACACATGCTCACACAATAGGGTTTTTCCAAAATAAAAGCCTTAAATGTGAGAAATCATCACTTTTATGCTCAATTATTCATTCAATTTCAATTCCTTTTTCAAACTGATTCTTTCTCTCACATTAAAAACAAATGCACATACACACAGTAGGGTTTCCAAAATAAAAGTCTCATTTAAAGGTGATGGTGGTTTCAGCAGAGGGTCGCTGGTGTTCTGTACAGATGTAAGGAGGACGGACACTAAAGGGTGGGAACTGGTATCGGGACGGAGAGGTGTGAGTGGAGCTGAGGTGTGGACGGTCACGGGAGGCGGATTGCGGGGGAGGCGGATCGCCCAGTGCAAGGTCCTGCCCAATGCTGCTTGCAGCTTTAATTATAATTTTATTTGTGGATTTTCAACATCATAACATGGATGCATTATACAGTGTGTACATTTTTACTGTCCTTCTAAACATAAGTCCCCACCCCCAACTTAGATAGAAACATAAACATGTAAATATAAATTTTCCACAAAGACATCCGGGGGCTGTTTTACAAAACTAAGATTCCGTCATCCAGGATGACTGACTAAGCCGCGTTCAGCGAATCCAAAACAAAGGAGTCCAGACTTAATCGGTTTCACTCAGACCAGACCAGGATGAACGGACACGGATTCATCAGCAGGTGGAACTCATCCTGGATAAGTGTTTGCACTCGGCTTCCTCAATAGACCCTGACATCGATCACAGATTCACCATGGTAACTAGAGCAGCGGATTTTCCCCCGTTGGACACAAAACTCCTCATTTTGGCTAACAGGAAGTAACGGAGCGAATCAAAAAGAAAGACAATACCACCACAGTTACCAAAAACAACCAGAGACAGATGTAAAGGACTGCAGACCACCTGAATGAGGAAGTAGAGCACAAACACACACTGACTGTTCCACTGAACCATCACAACTACAACCACAGAGTTAATGAACATCTGTGAAAACGGCTGTGAAATTAGAAGAACTGACTGTAGATGGGAGTGAAACTGTGGAAATGGAACTGCATCAGACTGAAGAACTGACAAACACATGAACTCACTGACTTCAGTCAATTTACCTTTGGGAGAAATAAACTTATCTGATCATGATTCAGGACTTCATGATATTGTTAATTAACCCATAAAGACCCAAACATCCATCACCAACAAAACCATCTACTGATCTAAACTGTTTAATTCCTGTTGATCCACTAATCCTATTAACCCATGCCAATAATTGTGTAAAGTCCAGGTCATCTTCTCCAGCATTGATTCTCCAGTCAACCCATGCAGTTGGATCAGATCCAGTGGATGGACACACTGGGTTTATGTTCAGTTAATGACAGATTGAACTGAAACAGACACTGTTTATTCAGTTTGATCTGTTTCTAATAGAAGAACCATCAACTGTAATCTGATCTTTAATGAACATCTACATCAGTGGCGGCTGCTCGTCTTTCAGACAGGGGAAGCTCAGTGTCGGCTTACATCAAAAAAAAAAAAATTGTCAAGTTATTTAAACATACATTCGTCCCTCCGTTCCTGTTAAAGAAACTGCTCAGTGACCTTATCGTACCAGTAGGCGTCTTTTCCAGGACTGGACCAGTGTCCTCTGAATGTCCAGCAGAGCTGGGCTGCTCAGACAGCCTTGGCCCAGTGCATTGTGGGTGTCAAGACTTCAGCCTTTTTAAACTACAGATGGCCCTCCTTTCACTGCAACCCAGGCCGACAGTTTGATTGATTTAACTATCTACAAAACGATATTAAACTGAACAAGAAATGATTAAATTATGAAACTGAACAAGAAAACAATGAAATTATGTTAATATGAAACAAGGAAGTCCAATGAGTGTGTTTTATTTACAGTGGCAAGAAATGAACGAGTAATTTCGTAGTGGTTTCTGTGATTTCGCAGCAGAATGTGTGACGGTATTAAACTGAACTGTGTCAGTGAAGGAGCAGATCTGAAAACAGCTGTCAATCAAACGGATTCAGCTTTCGACCGTCCTCCAATCAGCACGTGGGATTCTGGCGTCCGGCCCGGCCGAGCTCCGCCCACAGCTCCATTCACCCCCAGAGACGCCCGGCGTCCGGGGGCGGGGACAACATCGTAGCATTTATCCAATTACCGTCCAGTTTAGAGTCATTGAATAAACCAGTTCCACTCAGTCCCACTGAAGCCCACAGACGGACACAGTCTACGAACAAATGCACTGAGCAGAGATGGAGGAGGAAAACACAGACACAGGAATGGAGGAGAAGTGAACAACAGCCAGTCTGTTGGTTTGTGATAAAACTGATTCTGAACCAACTCGTCTGTGAGATGAACGTGTTCGAACACATTTGTAGTCAATAAAATGTCAACACAACCGAACAGATTTAAGCATTTAAATTTTCGTAATTTTAGGGGAAGCCGGGCTTCCACTGCAGTCTGAGAGAAAACACCACTGATCTACATGATCAGTGAATTAAATATACAAAAAGATCTGATTTACACTGATAAATACAAACTACAGAAGATAATATGATATAAATGGCAGATAAATCACTTAAAGGTTCGACAGAGTACATTCATTAGTGAGCTGACACTCCAGTAGGTCTGGCCTTTATGGGTTCATGAACACTGTTCAGTGTTTGGGTTCAGGATTCTCATCTGATCATTCTCAGATGGTCCATGCTGACTGGCATCAGTGCTGGTCTCAGTGGTCTGCTTCTGCTTCTGCTTCTGGTTCAGTCCATGACTCCTGAGTCTATCAGACCTCTGGATTCTGGGCAGCGCCGATCACAAGGTGAACCACAACCTGTGTTCAGGACCAGAACCAGAACCAGAACCAGAACTACTGTTTACATCAGATCTGGTCCAGAATGGAACTGGAGTTATGACGGACAGGGGGTCTACCAGGGGGACAGGGGGTCTACCTGGGGAACAGAGGGTCTACCTGGGGACAGAGGGTCTACCTGGGTGACAGGGGGTCTACCTGGGGACAGAGGGTCTACCTGGGGAACAGGGGGTCTACCTGGGGGACAGAGGGTCTACCTGGGGGACAGGGGGTCTACCTGGGGAACAGAGGGTCTACCTGGGGAACAGGGGTCTACCTGGGGGACAGAGGGTCTACCTGGGGGACAGGGGGTCTACCAGGGGGACAGAGGGTCTACCAGGGGGACAGAGGGTCTACCTGGGGAACAGGGGGTCTACCAGGGGGACAGGGGGTCTACCTGGGGGACAGGGGGTCTACCTGGGGGACAGGGGGTCTACCTGGGGAACAGGAGTCTACCAGGGGGACAGAGGGTCTACCTGGGGATTAGGGGGTCTACCTGGGGGACAGAGGGTCTACGTGGGGACAGGGGGTCTACCTGGGGGCAGAGGGTCTACCTGGGGGACAGGGGGTCTACCAGGGGGACAGAGGTCTACCTGGGGGACAGGGGGTCTACCTGGGGAACAGAGGGTCTACCTGGGGAACAGGGGTCTACCTGGGGGACAGAGGGTCTACCTGGGGGACAGGGGGTCTACCAGGGGACAGAGGGTCTACCAGGGGGACAGAGGGTCTACCTGGGGAACAGGGGTCTACCAGGGGACAGGGGGTCTACCTGGGGGACAGGGGGTCTACCTGGGGAACAGGGGGTCTACCAGGGGACAGAGGGTCTACCTGGGGATTAGGGGGTCTACCTGGGGGACAGGGGGTCTACCTGGGGGACAGAGGGTCTACCTGGGGACAGGGGGTCTACCTGGGGGACAGGGGGTCTACCTGGGGGACAGGGGTCTACCTGGGGGACAGGGGTCTACCTGGGGAACAGGGGGTCTACCTGGGGACAGGGGGTCTACCAGGGGGACAGGGGGTCTACCTGGGGGACAGGGGTCTACCTGGGGAACAGAGGGTCTACCTGGGGACAGGGGGTCTACCAGGGGACAGAGGGTCTACCTGGGGAACAGGGGTCTACCTGGGGGCAGAGGGTCTACCTGGGGGACAGGGGGTCTACCAGTGGACAGAGGGTCTACCTGGGGGACAGGGGGTCTACCAGGGGGACAGAGGGTTACCTGGGGGGACAGGGGGTCTACCTACCACCCTTTTCTCCTGACCCCATACACAGACCCCCTGAATCAAAGCAGACCTACAGTCATGTCAAGACCAGGACCAGGACCAGGATCCACATGACCTTTGACCTCCTGAAGGCATGCTTTCACTGTCTGCACCACTGAAGGCTCCGCCCTTTGACATCATGTGACATCACTGTGGCCTGGACTGTCCTCCACAATGTGGACTGAGGGAGGGAGTGTGGACTGAGGGAGGGAGGGAGCCCCCCCCCCTCAAAGTGCATCACACATGGACTGGGACAATCCTGCCATCTTCCCTGATGACCGCAGTGGTCAGCTGGTCAGCTGGTCAAGGACCAAAGTGTGTTCAATTATTTTAGTTCACGTGCATGATTTCAGTTCAATCTGTCCTGCAGAGGCAGAGGAATATGTGTGTTTATTATACAGTTTAAACTGATTAGGCCTGTTTTAATGTTTGTGCTACATACTGTGTGTATACTGTGTGTATACTGTGTGTATACTGTATGTATACTGTGTATATACTGTGTGTATACTGTGTGTATACTGTGTGTATACTGTATGTATACTGTATGTATACTGTGTATATACTGTGTGTATACTGTGTGTATACTGTGTGTATACTGTATGTATACTGTGTATATACTGTGTATATACTGTGTGTATACTGTGTGTATACTGTGTGTATACTGTATGTATACTGTGTATATACTGTGTATATACTGTGTGTATACTGTGTATATACTGTGTGTATACTGTATGTATACTGTATGTATACTGTGTGTATACTGTGTATACACAGTATACACACAGTATATACTCAGTACATACTACAGTATGCTCTTCTAACGGGCCTCCCAGCTTGTGTTGTCAAACCACTACAGATGGTCCAGAATGCAGCAGCGCGTCTGGTCTTCAATCAGCCTAAAAGGGCACATGTCACCCCCTTACTCATTGAGTTCCACTGGTCTACCCATAGCTGCCCGCATCAAATTCAAATCTTTAATCCTAGCCTACAGAATTCTCCGTGGGTCTGCTCCTGTCTACTTAGGTGCACTAATAAAAGCTTATGTCGCCCCACGACCACTCCGCTCGTCTGGGGAACGTAGTCTGGTGGTCCCCAGACCTTGTACAAGACAATCCAGGCTCTTTTCATGGGGCGTTCCACGTTGGTGGAACGCTCTACCAAGTGCTACAAGAACAGAGTCATCCCTGCCTATCTTCAAGAAGCTCCTGCAGACCCAGCTCTTCCGAGAGCACCTCCTGTCCTAGCACTTTCAAACATTCCATTTTAAATATTCTAATAAGGTTTTTCCCAGGACAGCCACAGATTCTTTCACGATTATCTCTGGACCTGCTGCGGTGGTCCGGCCTCTTCCCTGCCCTCATCATCACCACTCACTTATCCTCAACCGCCTCCATGTGTCTCCCCCTACTCCCCCCTTCTCCCCCTCTCCCCCAGTCTCTATCTCTATCGCTCTCTCTTTTTCCCCTTCTCTACTCTCTCTCTTTAACCCCAACTGGTCCAGGCAGACGGCCATCCTCCAGGAGTCTGGGTCTGCTCCAGGTTTCTGCTGTTAAAGGGAAGTGTTTCCTCGCCACTGTCACCAGTCACAAGTGTTTGCTCCAGGAGGATTCTGTTGGGTTTCTGTAGAATTGACTTAGAGTCTGGTTTTGACCAACTCTATATATAAAATGTCAAGAGAGAACTTTTTTGTGATCTGGCGCTATATAAATAAAATTTGATTGATTGAGTGATTTAATTGGTTTTCCCCTGTAAGTCGCTTTGGAAAAAAGCGTCTGCCAAATGCGTAAACATAAACATAAACATAAACATGTATACTGTGTGTATACTGTGTATATACTGTGTGTATACTGTGTGTATACTGTGTGTTTACTGTATGTATACTGTATGTATACTGTGTATATACTGTGTGTATACTGTATGTATACTGTATGTATACTGTGTGTATACTGTATGTATACTGTGTGTATACTGTGTGTATACTGTATGTATACTGTGTATATACTGTGTGTATACTGTGTGTATACTGTATGTATACTGTATGTATACTGTGTGTATACTGTGTGTATACTGTATTAATACTGTTTATACTCTGTGTGTATATTGTGAGTATACTGTGTAAATACTGTACATATACTGTGTGTATACTGTATTTATACTGTGTGTATACTGTGTGTGTACAGTGTATACTGTGTGTATACTGCATTTATATTGTGTTTATACTGTGTGTATATGGGGGGGGGGGGGGGGGCTTTATTCCAGGAAAATTTTCAGATTCAACATTAGCCCTGATTTTCGGATGCTACAAGATGTTCTAAACACTCCTGTGTAATTTTTTTGAAATTTTCATCCAAACCTCCCCCCCACCCCCCACCCCAACCCTGAAAACATGGGTTTTTTGGCAACTTTCAACCTTCTTCACTTATGATAAAGTACAAGGTAACAATCTGCTCATGTTGGGCCCTTAAATGTTTTTTTGTCAGACATGTCATGTCTTAGAGTGCTTTGCACTACAGAAGGTGTAGAGTCAAGGTGCAATTAGAGGTCAAAGGTCGCCCAAATGGTCCAAATGCATATTGATGGAACTCATCTGTTCATGTGGGTTCTTCTAAATGTTGGGCTCAGGTTCTCTCCTCAGAACACATCTACTGACCACAAACAACTGACTGTGGGTGAGGGTTACTGAAGGACTGTATTAGGCTAGTTCGTGTGTGTATGCTTCATTCGCCCTCGGGGCGTCGGTCAGGACACCAATAAGCAGGAGGTTTGAGTTCAGTTTAACAACGTTTACTGATGAGGCTGGGCACAGTACAGGCATGGGTTAACTCCAGCTTGGCACTGACAGTATAAACATATGGATATGTGGGGTTATATGTGTGTGTGTGTGTGTGTGTGTTTTGGTAATTAAAGACGCACACTAACTCGTCAGTGCGACATGACAGAGAGTTAGCAGATACAACGGCAACAATCTGTGTGCACTTCTGTTAAGACTACGCTACCCATAATGCATTGTGCCTTAAAGCAACAGGGACCTTTCCCAACATAGTAGAGGACAACAAACAGCACAAGTGATTGGAACCTTTCTAACACTGACATTCAATAAGACACATTAAACAGAAGCATTTACTCATGTATTCTGCACAGACATGAAAAAAGAACAGACGGGAGTTTCACATGACTGACATTTACATGAATGTGTCCTGTTGTGGGTGACACAGTGGTGCAGTAGATAGACCTGGTGCCTCACAGGTCCTGGGTTCAATTCCAACACCAGTCGATGGGGGTGGGACCTTTCTGTGTTCTGTGTTTACATGTTCTCCCCGTGTCTGTGAGTTCTCTCTGGTCCTCTGGCTCCTCCCACCATCCAAACACATGCTCTGATAGGTTAACTGGTTCATCTAAATCCCCCATAGGTGTGAATGTGACAGTGTTTGTCTCTATTTGTTCAGTGTGTGATGAACTGGTCACATGTCCAGGGTAAACCTCACCTTCACCTGGAAGTAGCTGGGATAGGCTCCGCCCCCGTGTGTGATTACTGTATTTATACTGTGTATATACTGTGTATATATTGTGTATGTATTGTATTTATACTGTGTAAATACTGTGTACACATTGTGTGCAATACTGTATTTATACTGTCTATATACTGTGTGTACTGTGTGTATACTGTATTCTACCTTTGAATGTGTATTTATTCTTCTGTTCTCATGTTTTAGTTCTGTTCTTTCTCTCTTGTACAGTCTTTGTGTGACTTCAGTTTTAAAGGAGCTGATGGTTTGATTGTTTTGATTGATCCATATTCAATAAAGGAACATCATGTTACTCTTTGTGTATTTATATTTATATGACATATATAGTCTGTGGGAAACTGTCAGTTATCTGAGTATAAATAATACAGAGACTGAAAGGGTCAAAGTAATCAGATTCAAAATAAATAATCTGTTGCCTGTTCCTATTCAGAGCTTGATTAAAATATGGGAAAGTGTTTCTAATTTCAGAGGAAGTCATGTGTTCAATAAACCTTCTGTTAGAACAAATATGAACACATTTAGTCTGTGTGTTGGAGGAAATGTTTGGAACAAGTTCAGTCCTGAGTTCACAGACTGTCCAACACTATTTATGTTTAAAACTAGGTTTAAATATTATTAAAATATATGACGAATGTGAATGTTCATTTTTCCACTCAAACTATTGAATTCTTTAGTTTTTTGTTGTTTCTATTGTTACTAAGCTAAAGGCACTGGTATCTATTTTATTTCATTTTGTTTGGTGATATGAATGGGGGGGGGGGGGTAGAATGATCTTAGGCTTCAGCCTATTCCTTTACAGACTCTGTAGTTTTTAAACATTGGATCTGCATAAATGTCTAATGTTTGAAATGTCTGAATAAACACAATTGAACTGAACTGATCTAATGACTGAAAAATCATCTAAAATCATCATTTATGTAAAATTATTGAAATTAATAATCACAAATGTTTCTGTACTGACAGTGGGTCTAGTTACTGTGATTCCATTGTTTAATGGGCAGTGGAAGAACTATTGGTTCCATTTGTGGAGACTGTTACTGAGATGAAGGATGAGATTAAATAAATCCTGAATTTAACCTGGTCTGGACCAGGCTAACTCCACAGAATAAATCTCCATGGTAATTTATATCAGAACATATCCTGCTTTCCCCTATCCTGCTTTTGTGAAACCGGATCATGGATAAGTTGAGCCAGGATAACCAACATATCCTGGTTTAATCCCTTATCCTAGTTTTGTGAAACAGGCGCCTGGAATATGAACAGGAGGCACATAGCATCCACACAAATTCTAGATGTGAAACCAGTGAAACCTCTTGTTCCTGTTCATACAGTCACTAATCATCTTTAACCAGGTGGTGATCACATACTGAGTCCCAGCTCCACTTGATCTGTTCACAATCAACCACATCGGCACAGCATCTCATGAGGAAAGGTCCAAGTATTGTATTCCAACTTTATGGACAACAGTGGAAAAGGATTTCTCACCTGAACAAATGACACCAGCGTCCTCACGGTGTTCACAGTCCTCTGTTCCAAATCCTGGGTGTGGACACTCAGTCAGAGAACTCTCATTTCCTGAACAGGCCACATCATCGAGCCAGATTCGACCAGAACCGTGACCAAAGTGGGCGGAGCCTGGGGCTCTCAGCGCCGTCCCACAGTTCAGCTGTTTACAAACCACCTGAGCATCATTTAAGTCCCATCCATCATCACAGACTGTTCCCCAGGTACCACCATGGAAGACCTCAACCCTACCAGAGCACCGAGTAGAACCAGGACCAGCCAGTCTGATCTGAACTCCTGTCAGATACAAAACATCACATACATAGAATATTAGATTAAATATTTGACCAGTGTGAACTGAAATGGAACACAGGATAATGGACTGACCTGCAGCAGGTAAAGAGGAGGTGAAGAGGAGACACACTGAAAAAAGAAAAAAAAAAAAATTCATATTCACACACATTTAGGCCCAATCCCAGTTCAGCCCTTGGCCCCTCCCCCTTGGCCCCTCCCCCTCAGCCCTTGCACTTGACACTACTCCTTGAAATGCAGTTGTAAGGGGTAGTGGTTCAAACGTTCCCCTGTGAAATGGGACAACCCTTCATCAGTCATCGATACTTCTATAAACAGATGTTCTCCATGTGGTCAGCAGCTGGAACCGTCTGTTACACACACAGCAGAGGGGAGAGGGGAGGAATTACACACACAGCAGAGAGGAGAGGGGAGGAGTTACACACACAGCAGAGAGGAGAGGGGAGGAGTTACACACACAGCAGAGAGGAGAGGGGAGGAGTTACACACACAGCAGAGAGGAGAGGGGAGGAGTTACACACACAGCAGATGGGAGAGGGGCGGAGTTACACACACAGCAGAGAGGAGAGGGGAGGAGTTACACACACAGCAGAGAGGAGAGGGGAGGAGTTACACACCAGCAGAGGGGAGAGGGGCGGAGTTACACACACAGCAGAGAGGAGAGGGGAGGAGTTACACACACAGCAGAGAGGAGAGGGGCGGAGTTACACACACAGCAGAGGGGGGAGGGGCGGAGTTACACACACAGCAGAGAGGAGAGGGGCGGAGTTACACACACAGCAAGCACTCAAACAAAAGGGAGGGAGACGACAGAAAGAGAGAGAGAGCAGGACCACAACACAAACGGACTGGAAAGGAAAAAAAATATGAGAAAATGAGTGACAACAGGAAACGCAGCAAAATCTGGACACATTTCAATGACACTGAACAAACTAAGGCAGAATGTAGAGAGTGCACGACCAAAAACTCCTATAGAGCTGGTTCCACAAACAACCTGCAGACACATGAGAAGTGTTCATCCATCAGAGCAACTGGAAGAAAAAAGACAAACAAGTGAAGGAGATCTGAATGAAGGTGTGAGTGAGTCTACTGCAACTGTTACTGCTACTGCAGGATCGACAGCATGACTGAGAAACAGACAAGTCTGAAAGAGTCCAAAGTAAGGAAAGGTCATTTGGAAATAGTCCAGAGTTTCTGTTTGCACTGTAGAATTTATTCTTTTTATCACTGTGTACAGTGTGTAGATAAAGGTGTATTTATATAATAAACATTTGATATAGTGCATGTTTTTTTTACATTAGTAATTCATATTGTGCATAATTTTTCATTATTGTTGGTAATAAATTAATTTAAGCAGCAAAAAATCTGAAGAGCCACTTGAGCCGAAAGAGCCGGTTCTTTTTAGTGAACCGAGCCAAAAGAGCCGGTTCTCTAAAAAGAACTGGAATTCCCATCACTACTGTTTGTCTGTGTTTACCTCCATCTGACTCATGAGTGGAACTGAATTATGGCAGATTTCTCAGACCCCTGTGTTTGTAGTGTGGTCCTGAAAAATCTCTGTTTGGAGGGTCAAACAGCCCTCCACCTTAGCCCCTCCCCTCAGACTCAAACGTCCACCTTTAACCCTTACAGACCCAAACGTCCTCCTTTAACCCATTAAGACCCAAACGTCCACCTTTAACCCTTAAAGACCCAAACGTCCACCTTTAACCTAATCCTTCTACTGATCTAAACGGTTTAATCTTGTCAATCCATATCAATAATTGGTGTCAAATACAGTTTTTCATCTTTTCAAGGTCATCAGATATGACCATATTTGGACGTTCAGAGGCTCCGTAGTTACCATGGAAACACCGTCATCTTCTCCAGCAGTGACTCCAGTCAAACCCATGCAGTTGGATCAAACACACTGGGTTTGTGTTCAGTTCAGGACAGACTGGACTGAAACAGACACTGTGTATTCACTTTGATCTGTTTGATCTGTTTCATGCATGAATTATGAAAAAAAAAGTATCTAGATTTTTTTAGATTGATTTGATTTGTCGAATTTAGGCTAAAGTTGAAATGCATTTTGATTTTTTTAAAATATTGTTTTATTAAGAATATATGAACTTCCTCAGGCTGTAGAAAGTACAAGTTTTGGCTTTTTTTAATTCAATAATTGCTGATATTGGAAACATCATAATGCAATTTTTTTTCAGATACATTTTTTAAACTTTTTATGGAATGTCTTTTGCAGCAGACAGTTGTTTTTTGTTTTGTTTGTATTTTTGTCTAAAGCTGTGAACCTGTTGTCCAGTGGTGGACAGTAAACCCATGTGTGGGTCTGAGGAGGTTCACTGGAGCAGATCCCAGATCAGTCCACCTTCTACAGCTAACATCATCCTTTAGTTCAGGGGGGTCAAACAGGCGTCCCCCCAAAGGTTCCAGTCCGACCCCTGGGATGAATTTACAAAGTGTCTAAATTCCATAGTCCAGGCTGTGGAACTCATTTTAGAGTCGGTTCCACATCCAGACCAATCTGATCTGCAGTCCAATAAGAACAGCAGAAGAACCCACAGAAGAACCACTGCAGATTTACTACTGGGTTTGATGGAGAAAATAATCTGACATTATGTCTGTAAAGAATGACAACTGCAAAGTGCAAAAAATAACATGAAATTATGAAAATATTTAGATGTATATGTTTGTATGGATTTTGTATATGTCTTTATTAATGAGGATATTTATGTAACATATATGTTTTATATATTTGTGTAGATGTAGTACACACACACACACACACACACACACACCAGTGCAGATATGTTCAAATAACACAGAAAAAGACTGAGAACAGGAAGTAAAAGAGCAAGTGTGGGGATGTTAGGACACACACATACACACACACACACACACACACACATATACACATATACACACACATACACGTATACACACACACGTATACACATACACACACGTACGCACAAACACGCATATACACGTATACACGCATGCACAAAAACACACACACACATACACAAACACACATGCACAAAAACACACATGTACACGTACACAGACACACACAGATAAACATGTAAACACACATTCACAAATATACACAAACACAAACACACACACACACACAGACTGAACACAGGAGGAGCAGGAAGTCAAAGGGGCGGGGCTATCACAGGGAGCCATCCACACCAGGGGGCAGGCTCCGCCCCCACACACCAGCACCACCAACCCAGAGCCACATCCTGATGAGAGAGAGAGAGAGAGAGAGAGAGAGAGGGACAGAGAGAGAGGGACAGAGAGAGAGGGACAGAGAGAGAAAGAGGGACAGAGAGAGAGGGAGAGAGAGAGAGAGGGAGAGAGACAGAGAGAGAGAGAGAGGGACAGAGAGAGGGACAGAGAGAGAAAGAGGGACAGAGAGAGAGGGAGAGAGAGAGAGAGGGAGAGAGAGAGAGGGAGAGAGAGAGAGAGAGAGAGAGAGAGAGGGACAGAGAGAGAGGGAGAAAGAGGGACAGAGAGAGAGAGAGAAAGAGGGACAGAGAGAGAGAGAAAGAGGGACAGAGAGAGAGAGAGAGAGGGACAGAGAGAGAGGGGAGAGAGAGAGAGAGAGAGAGAGAGAGAGAGGGACAGAGAGAGGGAGGGAGGGACAAAGCACCAGCACATGTGGGCAGCAGGGACCCCCACCCCACCAGGGAGGAGCAGACCCCAAGAAGAAACCACAGCCCCCCCCCCCCCACCAAAGAAAGACTGGAGAATAAAAATGTACAAGAGGAAAAAGACCAAACACAAGCACTGGAGAAAAGAATCTAAATATAAGACATATATATAAATAGTGAGTATTTTAGTGAGTGTGAATGTTTGTACAGTGACTCAGTTTAGTGCCGTCATTCTGGGTTCATTTTATAAACTCTATAAATAAACTACATTTATTCAAATACACTGATATTTAACTATTATATTATTTGTCATATTCTAAACACACAGTGTATAAATTAATAAACGCATATTTCTGTGCAAAATACATGTGAATATAATGTTAATGTTATTTGTATGTTGTAAATATTGTAAATAAATGTAATGTCAGATAACACAACTAAATCGACTCCTAAAGTCAGTTTGAGCCTCATTTCCATCATGACAGACACATGACCATCAGCACACGCTATGACTGATATCAAACACAGCCCTGACCCGTCTGTAACCAGGGAGACGAAGAGTCTCCATGGTTACCATGTCCAGCCTTCCTCTTACCTCTGACCCAGAAGGACATCCAGATGATCCTCAGTCTGTGGTCCATGTCCAGTCCTGTGGTGGTCTCTTCTGTCAGTTGTCCCTCTTCACTGTCTCTGTCTCTGTTCAGGAAAGCCGTCAGCTCTTCCTCATTCTTATCTCCTCATCTCTGCTGTGGTTAGTGTTCTGCATCGCACGCCTTCACATATTTGGGCAGGCGTCTTTGAGTACTTAGAAAAGCGCTATATAAAACTGATGTATTATTATTATTATTATTATTATTAATATTCCACTGTCGACAGTGGCGGACCGTGCATTTCACACCTAGGCCTTCAGTAGTGCTCCGTCTGAATCAATCCACCCCTGAAGAACTATTTGATGGTTATAAAAACCATCTTATTCTGCAGAAATGCACTATAAAGAGCCGCTGCATCGCAGATAGATAACTGGTGTAGCCACAATAAATGCCGTTAGTGAATAAACAAACCTGGGGTGCACCAGTCTGCTTCTACTGCAGCTACAGCTGACACACAGAAAAAAACAGCAATAAGAACCTCAGAAACTTGCAACATTTTTGAGGAAAACAGCAACATTTGACTCACCAAACATTCAGATTATTTGTACACAAAATCCACCCTCCTTTCTTTCCTCAAAAACAGTTCAACTCCTCTGTTGGACAGATTATCCCTGTGGGTACCGGAGGTACCGCTCGTAGTTAGTGCAGTGAAAGTGACGGACAAATCCTTTTCCTGGTTGTGACCGGCTTGCTAGCTTCGGAATTGTCCGACCTTTCTTAACCTGTTTAACCCTGACCTTATTTTCAGGGGAAAAACACCTAAACAGACATACCCAAAGTAAATGAAGAATTACTCCACAATAATAAGGTTCATATGGATGTTCTTGGTGTCTGTGGACATTTACAGACCTCACAGAATCTATTCTCATTGTCTAAAATATTGTACCTATTACTATGCCTGAGTAAACTGGAACAAACTTAAAGACAAATTAGAATTTTTTATCCTCGCCTGTTTTTTTCCTTATTTGACAGAGGATAACACCCTGCTAACAGTGACTCCATGAAGAGAGATGCCATTGATCACTTTCAGCAACTCCTTAGCGACAAATGTACAAAAGTTGATATAATTAGAGCAAAGGGCAAAGCCTCCAGAAAGGTTTTCGTAAGGATAAAACCAGGCGGACATTCTATTTGGCACAGTTTGGCACCAAAGTGTGCCAACCTGTGCCAAATGGGGTATTTTCCACTTCCAATAAAAACTGGCAGTTTTCCATAAGTTCTATCCACTACAGGAGTCTACTACCATCTATTGGAGCTTTTAGGTATGACATTTACCTTGTGCTTCATCAACTTCTACCTTTGTGCACAGAATATAATCAATAAAAGCAGATCAAAGTGTGTCATTTAGTCTCCAAATTGAGTAGTTTTATTAACAACTTTCTCAAAACTGGTCAGGGGAAGATGATGACAATTCTGAGTCCACTAGCCTGTGCGTTGGTGCTGGGGGAATGTAGTCTCCATCTTCATAAGAGCTGTATGAAAACAGAAAATAGATGTTAGAAAAATATCAAAGGAGTGATAATTCCATCAATCTGTAAGAGCAGAAAAGCATCTGAATATAAAGATGAAGCAGTACTGCATACACTACCGTTCAAGTCTGGAACCACCCCCCCTCTGTTTCCTTATGTTCATATCATATTCAGACAAAGAACAATTCTAACAATGAAACAATTATATATTTTTGCTTTAGACTTCTGCTTTAGTGTTTTGTGATTGTTCTGGCCATAAAAAAATACAAATGGAACATGCTGGGTGAACGAGGGTAGCAAAATATTCCTGCCATTGGTTGAACATGGCAGGAATATTTGGCTGCACTCTTTGGCTCAGCATTATCAATTTGTATATTTTTATGTCCAAACATTTATATCACAATAAACCAGAAGTAATTCTGAAGCAAAATATATAATTGTTTCATGGGTAGAATTTTTTGTGTCATACAGACCTTTATCTGGATACGATACGTCAACATAGGGAGAGACAGGGGTGATTCCAGACTTTTGAACAGTAGTGTATATGATGTCAACTTGACTCTACAATTACACAAATAATCACATATGACACATATGTACCAGATGGGCCGGTGACCTCACTGTCCTCTTGCTGGGTATGAGAAATGAAGACAATAATTATTTGGGACTAAATACATAATAAAATATGTACATTTAGCCAAAATAAATAGATAAATGCAGTTCAAATATGTAAAAATACTTTTCAATAGTATTGAGTAGTAGTATTATTAAAATTGCCCACAAAGTTGGAATAACATTTTTTTCTTTACAACTTCTCATGAAATGACTGTTACAATGTGATTTATTTTTGACAAAGTGAACAAATCCTCAAAACTTCACTGATCCATTGTTTGTAACCTTATCGACTGATGTGTAGAAATAATCAAATGAGAAATGAGGCTGAAAAAATTACACCTTTATAGTCAGCAATGTGTAATGTGTGTTTGCATGGATATATTGTAAAATGACGAGCATGTTTTATTTTTTATTTTTGATAAACAGAAATCATCAAGAAATAGTTCACAAGTTCAAAGAAACCAACACTTACTCATATACTGGGTGGATGTCCATTTGAAATAACGCCTCCTCCGCTGACCCGGCACCCCCGCTGCCGTCGGGCTCAGATGAGTCACAGAGTTCCACATCTGACCGTCTCTGAATTTCTGCTAATAGAGCTGCCATGTCTTTGTCTGTGCAGTACGCCTTCTTCACCACTGTTTTCACAACACGTTCACACGCTAATCTTGATCAAACAATTCTTGTTTACAAGAAAACAAAACCTACCTAACACTCAATGACGTTCAATAAAATACCCTGCCACTCACTAAAACTCAATAAAACTACCTAAAACTAATAACAAACTGACTAAATATGGCTAAAACAAACAAATCTCAAACAATACGTCCACTCCGTACACGGCTACCTGTAACTCTGTGCGCCCTGCGTAAAAGGTCCCCGCAGGTCGCTTGCCTGAGGCATTTTACGCAGGGGTTTCACACCTCATGGGTATTGTAGTTCATTGAATGCGTGGTGTCAATCGATTCAGTAAGATCTCCTCTTTAAAAAGACTACAAACATGGCCGCATCACGGCTGGATTGACGATGATATGCATAAATTAATTGTTCATGTCGGAGATTTTTAATAGCGTATATTTCACCCCACAAAGATTAAAAATCATGTTTGAACATTAAAGTTTGCACTAAAATACACTTCTGATGTACTTTTATTAACATCAGGGTCTAAACTTTGAGCAGAAGTTGAAAAAAAACATCCATTGTCCTGATTTATTATATTTTTATAGTAGATGAATATTAATAGAATTTTTCAGCCCACAGGCGGGCTGACCGGGTTGATGTCCAGGTTTTCTGGAAAAGTCCGTCTTGAAAATGGCTTTGACAGTAAATCTGCGTCCAAATCCATTTCTTCTCCTCCTTCAGCCGTTGTGTTTGGACTAAACAGCTGTTAAACCAACACAACTGTATTTGTGTCGGTGCAGCTGTTACAGATGCAGTTTGCTAGCTTTGGCTAGTCCGCTCTCTGACTATCCAATCACAGGGTGTGAATACGCTGACATCACCGTACGCCTGCTAGAGGGCCCTGGTGTCGCCAACTCTAAATCTGATTGGTTGAAGCAACAGTTTCATCTCCACTTGTGTTTTGCTCGAGGGAACGTGGAAGTGACTGTGAAGGCCTCCGGGCAGATTTCTGTGACTGTGACCCTGCCTGGCAACAAATGATGAAATGTGATTGGTTAAAGGCTTTAATATGAAAATGCATGTGTGGAAGCAGCACAACCAGAGGAAAAGCTCTGAAAGGAAGCACACAGACCATTTAGAATTATCCAAGAAGTATTCATGGACAAAACAGAATTAACACCAGTCTGTGATTCAGATAGTTTTTTAGGCCTGCAGAGAAGGCCTTGCAGGCCCTGACGGCCCACCGCTGACCGTCCATCCGACCGCTGGTTTCTGGACGCAATGATTCAATCATTTCCAAAAAGGCTGAATGTAGAAAATGGAAGCGTCTAACGTGGAGTTCTAGTCACATGACTCACTTCAGAATTGCAGGTACATTTCACATGGAGACAGAAAACAAACATTTGGAGTGTTTTTTTTCTTTTCATGAAACTTTTGTATTCCGTAGAACACACTTTAAATTCAACTTTTCTAGTATTTGCTGAGTTTAAACCTGTAACATTTAAAACTTTTAATGTGAAAAACAAAGTAGTTGCAGAAAAATCTGTCAACTCTGTTGCAGACAAATTGGGTAGAATACATAAAATTAACAAATGTTAAACAATTTAAAAGATTGTTTTTCCTTAGAGATATTGTGTCTCTAATTCCATTAAGTCAATTTTTGGTCTGATTAGATAAAACCTTTTGGTTTTGGAGTCAAAATATCAACACATTTAATTGACATGTTGCTGCGAGCGTGTGCATTTTCTGTAAATAAACCTGTAAAAATGAATGAAATACTTTGAAATGTCATTAAGGAAGAATGGTAGTTAGGACACAGCTTGTAATAAGTCTGTTCATAATAAAACATGTCTGATAATCCTTTTATAAAACCAAACCTTAAACAGAGTTGACATGAATAACAGAGTTGACCAGCCACAGTTCAAACCAACAACAATAACATTTCTGCCAGACTCTGCTGGTGTTCCTGTGACAGTAATATGATTCAGCGTCCATAATAAATGTGAACATATGTGTTTATATTTAAAAAAAAAAAAAAAAAAAAAAAAAAAAAGGAAAATACCTCAAAATACTCAAATAAGATTTGGAGCATTTGACTGTGTAAGTCACTGTTAACTCTGTTCTCACTAAAGCATGAACAGAGTTGACATTTTCTTCCATTTTTGACCTGAACTCCATGAGCTAAATGAAAATGAGATACCACATGGCATGTCTAAAACAAGGTTCTAATAGTTTGGGATTTTTCAGTAGACTTTAGTTTTCTTTAGTTATACTTTTTTTCTCTAATTCAGTTTGTTTTAATTCGTTTTTAGAGCAGGTTTGATAGTTTTAATTAGTTCTCATTTTTTTCTATATGCTTAGTTTTAGTTTTGGTTTTTTTAATATCTTTTCTCTTCTTCTCTGTGGTCGTATTCAAATCAATCCCAGACAGGACTCTGCTGCTTTAGTCTCCATGTTTCCAGGTAGAGTGGGGACCAGAAGACGACTGGAAACCACAAGTGAACACAAGTGACGGAGCAAAAAGTGTCGTATGGAGACAGCACAGAAAACTGAGAGAGACAAAGAAATCCATTGAACATCAATCTGACATTGACAAAGACCAAAACCAAGGGAATTTGATCCATGATTTTATCTGTTTTAGTTAGTTTAGTAAACACACAATACAGTTTCAGTTAGTTATGTTTTTTTCTTTTAATTATAGTTTTTATTTATTTCAGTTAAAAAAATGTTTTTACAATTCCAGTTTTGGTCATTTCGTTAGTTTTCGTTAACCATTATTCTGCCTCTCAGTTTAACATATAAACAGATTTTGTGGTGAACACTGCCTTCTAGTAGTGAAAATATGTAGCGGCATTATGCTCGAGGAATGACAGGAAGTGCTTCGTTCTTAAGCTCTGGCTGTAGTACTACGGTAAAAAGTTTGGTGTCTTCAGTACGCACAGAGCTTCGACACGAGACAGTCTGAGTATTAAGTCATCTAACATGAACGCTGAAGTGTCAGACACGCATTAGTCTTAGTCTTATGTGATAGTTTGAATGTTTCAGCTACGTTTTTGGTTAAAGTGATAGCCATAGGCTAGGATTAGCTTCGGTGGGTATGTCAAAAACAAATGGAATGTCTTTGTTTTCTGGGTAATCCTGTTTGTTAATCTTAAAATGCTGGAATTAATAGTCAGCCTGGAATATATAATTTAGAAATCTTTGTCATTGTTTAAGCACAGAATGATGCTTTGTTTACTGAAACATATCTTTGTTTTTTGTATTTTCAGTTTTACAAATTGTGGTTGAAGTAAAGACTATGAAAACCATCTTCAGGGTCCTGAGACGTTGGCACTTTGTTGAACTCACTGTCTAGGCTGTGTAGAGCCACAGAGCTAAGGGCAGAAGAACCACAATAACCTTGGTCTGAAAATAGAAGTTTTATCCATTTGATCATATTATTGTTTTTAAAACTTTCATGATTGATTCACTATGATTTAACAATAACACAGTTGACAAGTACTGACTGTACTATTGGTGTATCCTGAACCTTTAGTACAAAATAATGGCAGAAGAAAAATGATGGACCTTAGAGCCTTCAACATGTTTTCTGCCACAGGAAGTGACATCACAGGATGCAGGTCTCATGGTTTTATATGAATGCTTTGGAGATTTTTATGGAGTTTTAGAACAGAGATAACAGAGTTGACCAGAACGTATAGACCAGTGTTTTTCAACCTTGGGGTCGGGACCCCACATGGGGTCGCCTGGGATTCAAATGGGGTCGCCTGAAATTTCTAGTAATTGACTGAGAAAACCGGAGAAAACGCCTTTGTAAGGATCTGCTTTTAGGTCAAATATTTGAGTACATGTTTAATCTATTACAATTTGGATTTTATATACTTAATATTTGGAACCAATATTCACTTTTAAAGTCTTTGAAAAGGTTCATTCAGCATCTGTGTGTTATTTATGCAATAAATTATTCACATTTTTCAAATCAGATTTTATGTTTTTTGTGTGTGTTTTGTCCTTTTGTGTTGATATAGTAGGTTAAAGTGAAAAAAAAAAAATAGTCAGATGAGATAGATGAAGTTGTGCTGAAAAAGAAGATACCAAACATGGGTATAGTAAACATTAGTTTCTATAGTATATAAAGACAAAACCTAAAGAACTCAAAAACAGCCAAAATAGACTCAGACCACTGAGGGTTCAGATGCTGCAGCTCTTTCATCATTCACATTTTCAGTTCTTGTTTGTTCAGGTTTAATTGTCAGCCTTGTAAATCACAGCTGGACTGACTGGACATAACCTGACCAAGGAAAATTCAATTCATTTCAGCAGAAAAATGTGTCTGTTTTGAAAGTCTGGGGTCACCACTAATGTGTGATGGTAAAATGGGGTCAGGAGCCAAAAAAGGTTGGAAACCACTGGTGTAGACAGACAAAAAACATTTATTTAATACTGAAATTTCATATCATACAGAAAATAGATATTCTCTGCAATTGATTATATTGGTGTTATTAGAGTGAGCACAAAAAAAGACAATTATGTTAAATTATTTTATTTTATTCATGTTCAATGTATGAATCCTGAGCCAAAGACAGTCCGTTTTGGATGGGGTGGGACTTCTTAGGCTAAGATTTTCTGTGTACATTTGGTCAAAAACATACAAAAAAACATTATTATGTGTTAAAGTTCAATTCAATTAGTAGAATGATTAAAAACAGATTCAATAAAGATTTATCTGGGGAGAAAAAAAACAGTGGGTGTATCTGGGAGACGCCAAATGGACCCCCAACTCTGAAATGAGCCCCATCTGAGTGTGGACGGAAACCCAGTGGTTGAAGGAACTCATCTACTGCCACTGAGTCCAACTGGGCTCAGTCCAGCTGCACACTCAGCACCCACAATGCACCAGTGCACCACGACCAACACCCACAATGCACCAGCGCACCGCGAACAACACCCACAATGCACCAGCGCACCGGGACCAACACCCACAATGCACCACAACCAACGCCCACAATGCACCAGCCCACCGCAACCAACGCCCACAATGCACCAGCGCACCGCGAACAACACCCACAATGCACCAGCGCACCAGGATCAACACCCACAATGCACCAGCGCACCAGGACCAACACCCACAATGCATCTGTGCACCAGGAGCTACACCCACAATGCACCAGTGCACCTCGACCAACACCCACAATGCACCAGCGCACCGGGACCAACACCCACAATGCACCACAACCAACGCCCACAATGCACCAGCCCACCGCAACCAACGCCCACAATGCACCAGCGCACCGCGAACAACACCCACAATGCACCAGCGCACCGGGACCAACACCCACAATGCACCACAACCAACGCCCACAATGCACCAGCCCACCGCAACCAACGCCCACAATGCACCAGCGCACCGCGAACAACACCCACAATGCACCAGCGCACCAGGATCAACACCCACAATGCACCTGTGCACCAGGAGCTACACCCACAATGCACCAGCGCACCAGGACCAACACCCACAATGCATCTGTGCACCAGGAGCTACACCCACAATGCACCAGTGCACCACGACCAACACCCACAATGCACCAGTGCACCACGACCAACACCCACAATGCACCAGTGCACCTCGACCAACACCCACAATGCACCAGCGCACCGGGACCAACACCCACAATGCACCACAACCAACGCCCACAATGCACCAGCCCACCGCAACCAACGCCCACAATGCACCAGCGCACCGCGAACAACACCCACAATGCACCAGCGCACCGGGACCAACACCCACAATGCACCACAACCAACGCCCACAATGCACCAGCCCACCGCAACCAACGCCCACAATGCACCAGCGCACCGCGAACAACACCCACAATGCACCAGCGCACCAGGATCAACACCCACAATGCACCTGTGCACCAGGAGCTACACCCACAATGCACCAGCGCACCAGGACCAACACCCACAATGCATCTGTGCACCAGGAGCTACACCCACAATGCACCAGGACCAACACCCACAATGCACCAGTGCACCAGGACCAACACCCACAATGCACCAGTGCACCAGGACCAACACCCACAATGCACCAGTGCACCAGGTCAGACCAGCTGAATCCCATTATTATGGTGGGTCTGTTTCTGAGGCTCTGTCCGTCACACGTCACATTCACATCTGGGGACTTTCCAGGTGTCGGATCCAAAATGTCAGCGTCAGCGTCTGTGAGTGACTCTGTTCAGTGTTGAACGGGTCAGTGCTCGGTCACACTGAGCCCAGACCATCTGACCACAGGAACAGGTCAAAGGTCAAACACAGGAACAGGTCAAAGGTCAAACACAGGAACAGGTCAAAGGTCAAACATAGGAACAGGTCAAAGGTCAAACACCACATCTGTCTCATTGGTCAGACTTTTGGACATTACTGTTGGATTCATGGAGTCAGAAACAGGGTTGTCATGGCAACAGTACCAGGTTTCATCATCTGTCTGTCCATCTGAAGTTTCTCAGCTCTTTCTTGTGTTTAGTGAGTTTGTTTATTCCTAACTTTACTTTTAATAACTTGGTTTTCGTTACAGTTTCCCACAAAATAAAGGAGATATTTGTACAACTTCAGCAAAGCACTACACTGTAAAAAAAAAAAAAAAAAAAAAAAAAAAAAAAAGAAAAAAACAGGAATATTGCGGCAGCAGGGGTGCCAAAAAAAATATTGTAAAATAACGGAAAATAACCATCTCATAAAAATACGGTAATTTTCCATAATCAAAATACAGTTTTTTGCCCTAACTTTACATGAGATTTTGCTTTTTTTTTTTTGACTTTTTAATGTTTAATAAAGAATATTTTCATGTATTAAAACAATCAAATTCCCCATAAATATATATATAAATAATTTTCAGTGAGACTCAGTTGTCCAATCCACTGATAAAAACTGTATTTGGACAGTTTATCAGTGCTTATACATGTTATACATTCACAAAAATACATTTATTCAACATTTTTGTTGTGAAACCTCCTGTAATTACACAAGATATTTGTCAATTAACAAACAAGTCTGGTTCAACTTACAGAAGGAATACTTATTTTACCGTTAAATGTCAGTAATTTTATTTCGTTTTATTATGGTTTTTTTTTACAGTATTAACCTTAAATTAACAGTTTAATCTCATGACTAGAAAATAAATATTTGTGAAATTATGATACATTTTCAAATGTATTTTAAATGTATTTTTCTGTGAAAAGAGAAAAAATTATTGTAAAAAATTGAAATTTGATGGTTATTCACAGTTACAGTTTTTTCGTGTTATTTTACATTTGACATGTAAAATCAGCCTATTTTTGTCATTTCATTGATATTTTCTGGTATCTTAAAAATACAGGAAAAATCTGTAAAATAAACAGTGAAAATTCTGTTAAATTACAGATTTTTTTTACAGTGCAGGACAGCTCAATCCCAATTCACCCTTTGCCCCCCCTCCCTTCCAGACCTGTTCCGTCATCATCCATTGTCAATGTCACTATAAACAGATGTTGGAACTTTGTTTCCAGAATTCTCCATGGGGTCAGCAGCTGGAACCGTCTGTGTTCCATGGGCTTTGGACATCTGTTTACGTCTGTCAACTATAAACCGCACAAATGACATCTAGAACACATTGAAACCACATTAAACAGTCGACCACATGATTCAGTTGTTTCTGAAGTAAATCTGTCCATGTGTGTGTTTCTTCGGTCACTGCTGCTCTGTTTTTCTGTGTTCACCTCCATCTGACACGTGAGTGGAACTGAGTTATGGCAGATTTCTCCTACCGCTCCGTTTGTAGTGTGGTCCTGAAAAATCTCCGTTTGGAGGGTCAAACAGCCCCTCCCCCTTAGCCCCTCCCCTCAGATTCAGACTCATCGAGAATCGGGACACCCCTACCCCTTCACGAAACATACAAAATGGAGGGGGAGGGGCCAAGGGGTGAAATGGGATTGGACCGATGACACACAACAAACCCACATTTATTTCCATGGAAACCATGGAATGTGTCCTCAATGTCCAATAACAGACGTGTTAACAGCTGTGTTGAATGATGGATTCTGATTGGTCGATGCCTGCGTCCTTCAGTCTGTTATTTGTGTCGAACAGACTTTTTCTTGGTTTTATTCCGTTTTATTGGAGAATCCAACTGTTTAATTCAGCTCAAGCTTTCAGATCATGTTAAACTCATTATCTGAACTGAATCTAGACACGGAAACATGAACCCACTGAGTCGAGTTGATTTTTATCATCAGCCACTTCCTGTTTCTGCAGAAACAGGGATCATGTGACACGACTACAGCAGCAGCCAATCAGATAGCTACATGTTTGCAGAGGTCGCGTTAACCGAAAATATTGCATCATTGACAGATTTTTTTTTTTTAAAGATGACAGGAAATTCCAGTTTATCGGTTCTAAACCCCACACACACCCACCCACTACAGCTGTTCTCTTGTATATTCATGGGTTTTGTTGTTTTAGTTCCATATCAGACAACTGTGCAGTTCTTGATAAACCTGATCTGCACTAATACTGTATGTTTGAGAGTAAAGAAATTGCTATTTGCTATTAGAGTGTAAGTAACAGTTTTCTTAACCAAATTTTTTTTTTTTACGTTATCTAGATGAAGTGAGTAATAATTACTTTTAAAGTATGCTAAAATGTGAGAAAACATCAGATTAGCTGCTTTAAAAAGTGTTTCATCAGTTTCACACAGTATATCACTTTCTGATATTGCATTTTAAATACATGTTTCTTTTTTTCAAAAATTAAACACATGGTGTCCAGCTGAGTAGGTGTTTTTGTAACTCCATAAAAAACAGCTTCATTTAAAATTTATATCACATTATTTTTTTTCATGATTAAAGAGGAATAAACACACCCAGAAAAAACAATCTGGACTAAGGACCTCATAATTCATGCATCAAAGGGTTAAATCCCTATAGTAACCATAGTAACCATAGTCAACATAGTAACCCTTTCTGTGCATCAAAAGTTCAACATTAACTGAAGTTGACATGAGAACCAAGTTCCCTTTCTGAATGAAAACTAGAATGTGTTTGCACACGAAACATGGAGGAAATAATAGAGTGAATGCACATCTGTCACTTCCCCCCAGGCCACGCCCCCAGGCCACGCCCCTCTCAGTCAGACTGAGTGTCAAAAACAAAGCGGCTCAACATGGCGGAGTATAGCAGTAACTGCAGCCAGAGCAGAAAACTGTGGAATAGAACATGAAATTAAAGACAACTGGACTGGACATGGATCCATCCAAGCTACCAAACAACCAGTGTTCTACCAACACTGATCTGGGACAGAAATCACCTATCCTGACATTTATATGAACCTGAGTTCAACGGTGGGAAAATCCCCAATGCAAAGGCTGAAAGCATCCAACAGACCCAGAGTTGTGTCCATCCTGGTCCTGGTTCATTAGAGGATTCCAGCTGGTGAGTGCTTTCATTCAACATACTATTGTTTTGGAGGTTTTGTGTCAGTGCAGACGGAGTTTGTTTTTTGGTGATTTGGGCGGTAAAGGCCCAGCAGTAGTGCTCACAGTTCACTACTGATTTACTGGAGTTGAACCCTTAGTACTGACCCAAGTGAGTGGATGATCTACTGGTACTGTGGAGATTTAAGGAGAGTTCACATCAAATACTGGATCCAACACAGATCCAACAGCTGTGTGCTAGAGGAGCCCCTGATCTGGAAAACTAGGTTAGCCTCAGTTTAAGCTAGTTTACAAATCATGTAGAGCACAAGGTTCACAATCACACAACTGAAGACACAAACGATTCAGTTCTGAAACATAGAACTAAATGACAGATGCTAACATGAAGAGCTTTACTAAGAAGGAACGTTAGCCAAAACCAGATGGAATTTAAGGGATGAGTTTACACCAGAACACAGCACAAATGAACGTTAGCTGACACAGATCCAGGTTTGGTTGTCTGGATTCCAGTTCTTTCTCTGAATGTCAGTGATCCATCTGCTTCTTCTGTCTGTGGCTTTAGGTCTCCACTAAAACCAGAGCTCCCAGTGCTTTGAAACCTGTTTGTGCGATCAATGACACAACAGCTCTGCCCCATTTTTAGATTGTTCTAAAGTTTTAACAGTATTCAAGACAAAGCCACTACTCATCTGCCTCTGTCTGACACTCAGTGGGCGGAGCCACAGTGACTTCTGCTAGCGGTGACGTCACATGCAGACTTTCTATTAGGGCTGAAAGATATATCGTTATCGTACTGATATCTAGATATGAACATTCAAGATATTAATATCGCAAAAGCAACGATATAAACAATATAGATTTCCCCCGCACTTGCCCTGCATATACAGCTCTGGAAGTCACAACAAATTTCATTTATTCGTACTGTATGTTAATGTTGATGATTGGTAGTGAGTTCTTAGAAATAAAACTGTACTTTCCACATTATTTTGTATTATTATGTTTGTATTTTTCTGAAAAATGTTTGTTATTGTTATTATGTTTGTATTTTTCTGAAAAATGTTTGTTATTGTTATTATGTTTGTATTTTCCTGAAAAATGCTTGGTTTTCACCAAACCCGTAGTCATATCGTATCATATCGATATCGAGATATCTGGCATGAATACTGAGATATGAAATTTTGTCCATATCGTTCAGCCCTAGTGTGCATGTTTGTGCATTTTAGTTGGTTCAACACTGAAAGAGCCGACTCGTTTCAAAGGTGTCAGACTAGCTCATGTGTAGTTTATGGAGAATTGATGTTGATGATGCAGTGCATGCTTTGGATGCTGAGAAAAGTCAGTCTAATGCTTTGAACAGGTTATTTTTAGTATGCACAGGTTTGACTCATGAGATTTTACAGACATAAGACATGCAGCAAGGGACATGACATTCCAACTCAAAAAACAAAACAAACAACTTAAGGCTTTGCTTTGAACATGAGAATTATTTGAAAATGTCTGTATTTTCAATCAATGCATTTCTTTTAATTTGTGATTTAAAATGTTAATAAGTTAAAAATGTTCATTTTTTAAAAATGAAATATGTGATAAGTGAATGCTGTGAGGTGGACTATAGTCATTGTGCAGTAGTATAGCACAGAAAGTAATCTAGTAGTGAATAAATACCTAAAATGACAGTATTTTTTTCCTTACTTAACTCTAATCTGTCTTTTGTTATGCATGTATTACTGAGGCACAGTTGCAATGTAGACTTTTTACTCATGATTTGTGTTCTTACTTGGCAGGTTTAATTCATTGGATTTTCAACCCGAGCTTGGGACCTTTATATTGTTTGGGTAAGTACATTTAACAAACAGATTCCTCACAGACATGTTAAACTTGGAAGTGATCCAACAGTCAGTCAGTTTAAATTGAACATTAATTTCATAATAGATCTGCCAATTGTGCCGAGGATCAGGGATGTTCACAGGTAGACCTGAGGTGTCCCTCAAGACCTGCCCCCCTGGCCTCGGTGCCCTTCTGGCAATTTTTTTTTTTTTTTTTTAATTATCTATTTTTTTCCTCATTCAAAGAAGACAATAGAGTCTGCATTGACATGACATTCTAATCATATTTTAATATTCAGTTAAATCCAAATAATTCCCAGTGCCTCCTGTCCTCCCCCAGTGCTCCTCCTGTCTCTGCCTCTCTGCTGCTCTGCTTGTGTTCCACTCATGCTGCTCAGTGCTCAGCTGTTGCAGATCACACAGCGCATGGCCTCCACTTTTTGCAAGAGACAAACTGGTCAGAAGACTTATAACTTACAACTGTTTCAGCAACTCTTTGTCCCGTTCTCCACAAGTTTGTCTGGTTAGTGTAGCCAGTGTGTGTCGGTGTAGTGTGTGTCGACTGATTAACTGTCGCAAGCGGAGAGGTCACAGAGGTCACACAGAGGTCACAGAGGTCACACAGAGGTCACACAGAGGTCACACAGAGGTCACACAGAGGTCACAGAGGTCACACAGAGGTCACACAGAGGTCACACAGAGGTCACAGAGGTCACACAGAGGTCACAGAGGTCACACAGAGGTCACGGTCCACGGCCCAGTGATGCTAATTCAGTGCATTTGATAATGTGAGGACAGATGGAGGTGCGAACCAGCAAATCGACGAAAATCCTCTGCTACTTATTTGTATAAAGAGTTGTGAGTACCCGGTATACTTCCAGAGTCACAAATCTATAATAGCCTGTGAATCCAAAGTGTGTGTAAAAGTGTGTGTTGTTGTGGTGTCAGGCTGAACAGAGGCAGTGGAGTTTGGAGTTTGGAGTTTGTGGGGAGTGGATCAGAGGAGCAGATCAGAGGTGAACATCCAGACACTTGGCTTCATGATACATTCACACTGACTGGAGAATTATACACAATATGAAAGTTAAATCAAATCCCCTTTTTTGGAAATTATTGGGATGTGAAGTTTCAGATTATTAAATTATTTTCAATGTTGTTGTTTGTCATTATAATAAGTTACACAAGCATGAAAAAAAATCTGTATGTCTACAACACAGGTGTCCAACATGTGGCCCGGGGGCCAAATCTGGCCCACCAAAGGGTTCAATCCGGCCCCTGGGATGAATTTGAAATGCAAAAATTACACTGAAGATATGAACAATCAAGGATGTTCAAATCATTTTAGGTCGTTTCAGTCTAAAGTGGATCAGACCAGTAAAATACTGTCATAATAACCTTTAAATAATGAAAACTGTACATTTGTCTCTTTGTTTTAGCGTAAAAAAAGTAAAATTACACAAAAATGTTTACTTTACAGACAAGTGTTTTACAAAAAATGTGAATATCTGAAATGTCTTAAGAGAAGTATGTGGAATTTTAATAATATTCTCCCTGTTAATTAATGTTTGGTGTATTTGTAGATCCACTGTGATCTCTAAGTTGTGATTCACTCGTATAAATGATAAACTGAGGTGGAATATTGTTCACATTGCACTTATTTTACTAACAAATTTTCAGGTTGTTCATATTTGTTCATGGTATGTTCAAGTACAATTCGTTGATGTAAACATTTTCATTATGGTATTGACTTTTTTCACTCAAAAGTTCTTATCCTATTATTTATATTATTTTTCTGCTCCGGCCCACTTTAGATCATATTAACCATATGTGACCCCTGAACTAAAATGAGTTTGACCCCCCTGGTCTACAGTGTTCATTGTAGTATGCAATTAGATGTTTCTTATTCATCAACAGCAGCAAAATTCCAAGAAAGGAAAGAGTAATTCCTACACAGCTCATGCATCCCCCATTCCCCCTTGCCCACCCACCCACCACGTGACGTCTGCTGTCGGCCTAATTAGTCATACTGTCCCCCGAATCCCTTTAAATCCATGAAAAAATTCCAGCATGTGTCCACGTGTACTGTGTGTAAACTGTATGATGTCTTATACTTGTGCTTTGCATTATTCTGTCAAGATTTATGGCGCCGGGGATGCCGGCAGCCTGTTACGTCTTGTGCTGTTACTGTAACAAAGTAATTTCCCCATTGTGTGGATCAATAAAGTAAGTCTAAGTCTAAGTCTAAAGAAACAGAGGGACAGAGACTGTCAGCAGACAGCCCACAGTAGCAGCTCTGTTCTGTCCTGGATCAGACCACAGGTCAGTCCTTGTGCACAGCTGTGTCAGTGTGCAGTCCTAGACTGGTTCTATGATACTGGTTTGTTCAGGCTGATACAGGTTGTTCAGTAAATGAGGGATTGTCCTGGTTCTGTGACTCAGTTTTGGCTTTGTAGATGTTTACAGGGTTGGGTGGTTCATAATCCTCCTCTGGTCATTTTTTGGCTCCTGGACTCTTCAGGCCTGTGCTCACTGTACTTTACCAGTAGAATGTTTTTGGTTTGTTTTTTTCTAGTTATTTGGTGTGAAAAGTGTAAGGCCACTGCAGTAGCAGTACATTGTTTTGTAGAATGCTAACATATGTGTAATACTGAATAAACCAGGGGTGTCAAACATGCGGCCCGGGGGCCAAATGCGGTCCCCCCAAAGGGTCCAGTCCGGCTCTTGGGATGTTTTTGCCAAGTACAAAAATTCCACAGTCTTGAACTGAATTAAGCAAAAAAAAAAAAAAAAAAAAAAAAAAAAAAAATCTTGAATTTAGCAAAAAATCTTCAATTAAGCCAAAAAACATCTTTAATTAATTTTAAAAAATCTTGAATTAAGTAAAAAAAAAATCTACAATAAAGTAAAAAAAAAACTTCAATTAGGCAAAAAAAAAATCTTCAATTAAGTTAAAAAATCTTTAATTAAGCCCCCCCGAAAATAATCTTCAATTAAGTAAAAAAAAATCTTAAATTAAGCCCAAAACAATCTAGAGTTAAAAACTTATTTTTTTCTTTGTTTTAGTGCTAAAAATTACATTAAATTATGAAAATATTTACATTTACAAACTATCCTGTAACAATAAAATGTGAATAACCTGAACAAATATGAACAACCTGAAATGTCTAAAGAAAATTAAGCACAATTTTAACATTTTTTCTGCCTGTTCCTCAGTGTTTAGTGTCTTTGTAGATCTGATCCATAATGCACATGTAGAAATGATAAGTTGAGGAATAATACTGTTAAAATTGCACAAAATTTTCTTACGTTTTTAATTTAAATTTCAGTTGTTTATTTATTTATTTATTTTTTTTATAGTTTATAAAAATAAGTATTTTCATAATTTAATGTTTTTTTTTACACTAAAACAAAGACAAAAATTTGGAGTTGTCATTATTTATAGGTTCTTATGTTATTTTCTGGTCCGGCCCACTGGAGATCAAATTTAGCTGAATATGGCCCCTGAACTAAAATGAGTTTGACAGCCCTGGAATAAACAGTGATGGCAAGTTATTGCGGACCAATATTTATGAAAACGGTGCAGATCAGGATTGTCGGACTCGGGAGAGGGGTGCCCTTTTTCGTTGGCTGAGGACCTGCCCCTCTAAATGTCTGTGCACGCCACTGCCGAGGATAGATAATAAAGTATAGGTGTGTATAAGTGTGTGGTATCTTTCTTCAGGTCGCTCTGTGGTCAGAAAGGATGGGACAAGCTAAGAATGTTGTGAATTTAAAAAAGTTAATTAGATCATCATCAGGTTGTCATAAGCTGCAGTCATGATTGTCTATACACATAGAGTAGGTTGAACTACATATGCTTTATTATTCTGTCTGTATAATCAAAGCTGGTTTCCCTGAGGTGAACTCGTGTGATTTTGTCTTCTCTTCTTGGTCGGAGAACATGCCTAATACTGTCTCATACAGAAGAAAAGGAGTGGTGCATGGAAGTCCAGGTGCTGGAGAGTTTAAAGTGAGGTGGCCTGCACTTTTCTATGTTGATGAGGTAAATACAGGCGTGCTCCCTCCTCTGTTTCTGTTTTCATTCTGCTTTTTCGCTGTGCATTATGATTTAAAGAATGGGATTTCTCTGAATGGATTTGAGGCAGTTGACTAAAACATGGTACACACGTTCTTATGCCATGAAAACAACCTCAGCTGATGGTGGGGTCTTGGATCACCATTACATAAATCGCTAAACACAGTATTCTTTGTCTTCTGCCACTTTCTTTTATGTGTAACAGATTTGGGTGAATTCCAACACATCCACTGGAGACGACCTTCATGGCACAGACAGTCTTCAGCCCCAGATGACATCAGTTTACCAGAAGAAGGGAGGTGTCACAGGCCAGAAACTAGCCAAACATCTGCACATCTTACAAGAGGGAACTATGTTCATTTAATGTCGTTTAAAATTAGTCCTATGTGTGCTTTGATATACTCTCTAAGTGTTTGAACCTATTTTGGTTTCAGTAACAGCCTGGGTTATTACTGTAAGACACTTTTCCACATAAAGGATGATGAAATGTTACAGCAGCAAAATCAGCCTTATCTTCTCAGATGGGGGAGTGAACGTAAACTACCATACATGTCACATATTACATAATCACACATTACTATTTTATAATCAAAGAAAAAAGGTTATTTACAGTATAACCAAAGGTTGAAAATGAAAATTCCAAATATTTTTTGGAATTATTCAGTTGTTTGGAAATGTTTTTAATCAGTGGAATCTCTTCACACAGGGTATGAGTGATGTTCATTGGAGGAGGGCAGCAGTCCTGAAGGCACTTTGCCTCTGCTTTGGTGAGGATGATGGACATCTGATCCATGAGTATATGGTAAGTTACTGTATTTCCTTTACATTTCCGAATGTAACTTGTATTCTTAACCTGTAAACGGTTTCTAAAGTTGTTGCTGTAGCTGCAGTTTGCCACTGGGTGTTTCATATCTGACAGAGGTGTCTAGTGTGTGTAAAAGAATCAGTTACTATTACAGTGCATGATAATGGATTACTTAACATGTAGTGTAGCTTCTAGTGCTGCTTTACCTGTTAAAGTCAGTTTGATTAAATGTTTTGTTCCTGTCGCTAAAAGTATATTATAGATCCTAGCATGGAGTTGAAGCACACCTTGGATCACATAACACCCATTAAACAACTTGATGCAAAAATGTTGCTTGTGTGGAAAAAGTATTCACATGTTTCCCTTTTCTCTTATTTACTTAAAATATGCAGGACATCAAAGGAAATGACATCCAGACAGACATGCAGAGGTGCACCATGGGCATTTCTGTCATCAGCAAAGAGAATGGAGATCCTGGACATTCTGATGATGTTGGAATTTTTGTTTTCTTCCTGGACAGTTATCATCTTGGATCTGAAGCCCACACTCTCAAAAACAGAGGTACGAGATCAGAACATTTATGTACCTATAAGTACATTTTTTAAGAATATTCTCTCAAAAGTACAGTATTGGTCTGTAGGAGGCCAGAATGGCACCTTTAGACGATGAAAAAGGCTCCAAAGTTCTGTACAGTACACATGTGTACTCTAAGGAACCCTGCAGCATTAAAAACTGTGTGTAGACCATGAGAACAGGCTCTAGACTAGGAGAACTGAACAGTAGGACTAATTAGAGTTCAAACATTAGCGCATTATTTATTATATATCATACTGTAATTACTCTATCTTTAATAATAATTTATGTTTTAATTTAATAGCCCAATTAGCTCAATGATAATAGCCTAATAATTTATTTCTCTTCTTAGAACCTCTGATTATTGACATAATCTGTGTTTGATCCAGTTTTCATTCACACCTCCATGTCTTGATGTCGTAGTTTGCCTATGCCGTTTTTTTTTGTTTTTTTCTCAGTTAGTCCACCAGTTCAAACTTTAAACATCATGGCATTATCAACTATAGGAGAGTTTTCTTTCTATGTAAAGTACTTAAGGTACAAAAATGGACCATTTGGAAAGGGTACGGAAATGTCTGTGAAAAAAGTCCACCCCCAGAGACAAGCATTAGTACCCTCTAAGTCCAAGCTGGTACCTGTGTTTTTAAGAGTGCAGGCCTGTGCAGTGATGCATGGAGTGATCTACGAGCTGAAGCTGGCCTACCCCAAAGAACTGAGACACTACTACGAATTCATTCCAAAAGGACTCATGCAGATGGATGAGGGTTCTTGACCTAAACAACAAAATCAGTGTTTGGACGGTAGGAATTCTTCATCCACACTCGTAATGACATGATGTGGTTATGTGTTTATTCTGTTATTTGTGATTGTGTTTTTTTTCTCCTGGTAATGTTCTTACCAGTAACTGAAGGTATAGGTGTATTTTGTGGGAAGGGAAGGGTAACCACGACTTTGCATGTCACAGGGGTAGAGCTAGTCTGCTGCCCACACAAATATGTCACAAATGTGTCTGTACCAGTGGTTTCCAACCTTTTTTGGCTCCTGACCCCATTTTACCATCACACATCTGTGGCGACCCCAGACTTTCAAAACAGACACATTTTTTTGCTGAAATGAATTGAGTTTTCCTTGGTCAGGATATGGAGTCAGTCCAGCTGTGATTTACAAGGCTGACAATTAAACCTGAACAAACTAGAACTGAAAATGTGAATGATGAAAGAGCTGCAGCATCTGAACCCTCAGTGGTCTGAGCCTATTTTGGCTGTTTTTGAGTTCTTTAGGTTTTGTCTTTATATACTATAGAAACAAATGTTTACTATACTCATGTTTAGTATCTTCTTTTTCAGCACAACTTCATCTATCTCATCTGTCTATTATTTTTTCACTTTAACCTACTATATCAACACAAAAGGACAAAAAACACACACACACAAAAAAAATTCGATTTAAAAATGTACATAATTAATTGCATAAATGACACAAAGATGTTTAATGAACCTTTTCAAAGACTTTAAAAGTGAATATTGGTTCCAAATATTAAGTATATAAAATAAAAAGTTGTAATAAATTAAAACTATACTCAAATATTTGACCTAAAAGCAGATCTTTACATAGGCGTTTTCTCCAGTTTTGTCAATCAATTACTAGAAGTTTCAGGTGACCCCATGTGGGGTCCAGACCCCAAGGATGAAAAACACTGGTTTCTATTGTTCATTCCATCCTCATGGTTATGGTTACAATTATTGTTGACAGAATCTGAACAGTGGGTTTCCGCTTTGTCGTGTTTTATCTCTTTAGTCGATGCTTTTAAAGATAAGGCTTAAAGTTAAAACAAGTATTATGCACTTTGCATTTTACAGGTTCTTGTCTTATCAGCCATGTTGTACATGCTGAGAGCAGAAGTTGCGTCACATCTCTGATCAGGAAACCCCTTACAATGTGTCGGGGTGTCTTCTTTCTTAATGGTCATTTACAGAATCAGAGCATTTCTTTTTTTTTTAACAAACATATTCATGTATCTGTTAAAGTGTGTGTTTTCTCTGCACTTAGTATTTCCAGGTGTTCATCTTATAAAATGATTCTTAGGTCATTTGACTGCTCTGATATGAGATGTTAAGAATTGTGATTAAAGTTAGGTGTCTAAACAGATTTTGTGGTTCTGTGTGGTGTATGATGCTCAGTATTAAAATGTTTTAAAAGTTGAACTAATTATTGCTAAAACAATAGAATTTAATTTAATTAGAATCAACTGAAATAAAACGTTTTGTTTTAAACAATTTAATTGGTTTGAGAGGGCACAAAAAATTGAAAAAGCATACAGAATTTATTTAAGTACATTCAAAATTGGTTTAATTGGACTTACTAAGGAAATTTAAGTGAAATGTACTCAGTTATTGAGTGACAATTACAAATATTTATTTGAATTTACTTAAAAATGATTAGTTGAGTCAACATAAATATTTTATCTAACTTCAGATAAAATTATTTTGTGCAAAAACTTGACGAAATAAAATTATGTTTGTTCAACAAAACATTTTTTTCAGCGTATGTTTACACCATATATCACAAATAGATGGCTTTTACGTTGTTACATCTTTTATATTCTGGGACGCTATAATTAGACAGGTTAGAGAAAGGGGAAAAAAATCCTTTTGAAGTCTCAAGCAAAAGTTTTTAACTTACAAGTAAAGAGGACTGATTTATAAGCAAAATGATCTGTTTTTTTTTTGTTTTTTTTTTTTATTGCCACTTTCTTTTGCTCTCAGATCTCTTTTTCGGTTGCAAATCTATTCTTTTTGATTGATGAATAAAGAAACAAATTTCTCTCCATATGCCTGTTCTTATAAAACAAAGAAAATGACAATAAATATATTTATGGGAAAAAAACAAAAAAAACAAAGTTACCCTGGCAACCGCACCCCCTCCAGGGACCAGGGGCTGTCAAAGAGGGCCCCGAGGACCAGCCAACCAGCAGCGGCCGAACACCGCAAACCAAACACGCATATCTGGAGCCCCCCCAAGGCAGCGAGCAGCACCACTGCCAGTCCCCCCCAGGCACGGCAGCCAAACACAGCCCCAGCACCAACCAGACCACCACCACCCCAGAAACCAGCACACACACACATACAGGTAAACACATATGCACAAAAACACACACGCACGCAAAAACACATACACACACACACACACATACACGTAAACACACATGTACAAAACACACACACACACACACACACACATACACATGCACAAAACACACACACACACACGCAAAAACACACACACACACACAGACTGAACACAGGAGGAGCAGGAAGTCAAAGAGGCGGGGCTATCACAGTGAGCCATCCACACCAGGGGGAAGACTCCGCCCCCAGACATCAGCACCACCAACCCAGAGCCACATCCTGACCAGAGAGAGAGAGAGAGAAGGAGAGAGAGAGAGAGGGACGGTCTGGGACGCCCTGGACCTCACACTAATAGAATAAGAAACTGTAAAATAAAAAAGAAAGAAAGAAAGAAAGAAAGAAAGAAAGAAAGAAAGAAAGAAAGAAAGAAAAAGAAGATGATTGTTGGAATTTAGTTGAAAAAACTCAGCAGAAATGAAAGGTGTGTGGAGTTTATGAACTAGTGTTATTAGAAAGGACAGTGGGGAGAACATCTGCCAGATTACCTTCTAGAAAATGGACAAAAAAGAGGAAAATATGGGAAATATTAGAAACACACTGAACGACCACTTTGTTCATAGAACACAACTAAATCAACTCCTAAAGTCAGTTTGAGCCTCATTTCCATCATGACAGACACATGACCATCAGCACACGCTGTGACTGATATCAAACACACCCCTGAGCCGTCTGTAACCACGGAGACGAAGCGTCTCCATGGTTACCATGTCCAGCCGTCCTCTTTCCTCTGACCCAGAAGGACATCCAGATGACCATCAGTCTGTGGTCCATGTCCAGTCCTGTGCTGGTCTCTGGTCTCAGTCTTCTTCACTGTCTTTATCTCTGATCTGAACATCAGTCTGTGCCTCATTCTTATCTCCTCATCTCTGCTGTGGTTAGTGTTCTGTGTCACACGCCCTCACACATTTGAGCGGTAATATTCCACTGTCGATACAACCGCTGTTTTCTGGACGCAAACATTCACTGTAAAAAAAAAAAAAAAAAATCTCTGATTTAATAGAATTTTCAGTTTATTTTATTTTACAGACTTTTTCTGTATTTTTCAGATACAGGAAAAATACACATGAAATGACAAAAACAGACTGTGATTTTACATGTCAAATGGAAAACAACACAAAAAAAAAACTGTAACTGTGAATAACCCAAAAATTCCATTTTTTAAAAGAATTTTTTTCTTTTTTTCACAGAAAAATACAGTTAAAAGATATTTGCAAATGTATCATAATTTCAAAAATATTTCTTCTCTATTTATGAGATTAAACTGTTAATTTAAAGTTTAATACTGTACAAAAATGAATAAATAAAATGAGATAAAATTACTGACAATTAACCGTAGCAGAAGTATTTGTTCTGTCAGTTGAACCAGACTTGTTTGTTCATTGACAAATATCTTGTGTTGTGAAACAGGAGGTTTCACAACAAAAATGTTGAATAAATGTATTTTTGTGAATGTAGAACATGTAAAAGCACTGATAAACTGTCCAAATACAGTTTTTATCAGTGGATTGGACAACTGAGTCTCATTGAAAATTTTTTATATATATATATATATATATATATATATATATATATATATATATATATATATATATATATTAGGGCTGGGCAAGTTAACATGTTATTACCGCGTTAACGCATTCATTAAATAACGCCGACAATTTTTTTATCTCACGTTAACGCCGTTTTATTATTGTTCTGCCTTCAAGCAAGTCTTAGTTGATTTATACATTCGGACTCTTATTTTGAAACTCATGCTTTTATTTTGCCGGTCCACACACCGGTGCTGTGTGTACCTGCAGCTGAGAGGAGAAAAGAGTAATGCTGAATCCACCTCTGTGGAACTCCTGCAGTTCAACACCTGTGTGTGTCAGTCATTCTGTTGTTTGATAAATAATTTCACATGCAAACGTGCCGTTAGAAACATGTTTATGACGTTATTTTGGATGTGTTTATTATAATGTGTTATTAGCATGTTTAAGCTAATTGGTTTATGCTAGCAGTCGCAGATGGGTTGCTAATTCTTTCTGCAGGCTCATGTTCAGTTGATGTAAATTCATTGGTTGTGTTTAATATGCCCGCCTTTGAACGAACCTGTACTTATTTACCATGTGACTGTTGGATTAGCAGTCAATTTATCTCGATGGTAACTTGAATGGGAAAATCCATAGACACACTAACAATTAGCATTTACAGCTTAATTAAAGATTTACAAAGTCTTTTTATCCAGCAACAAAGGTTCACATTAGAGATATTTGATACTATTCATTCTTACAACAACTGAACTGAAAATACTCACAGACAAACATTTTTGGGGCCATACAAACAGAGTGAAAGAAACGTGTGTTAGTTCGTTCTTATATTCGAACTGACTACGGGAACACCAAAAGGACAAAACATACGTTAGTGACACTTATTCCCACCACTAGAGGGCCTCCTTTGTTTACTTTGAACACCTGAACATCACATATTATTGGGCTTATTCGTATTAGTACTGATTAGTGGGACTAAGACTCCTGTCAATCACTGACAAGTGTAAATAAACCTGTGTGGACATAAACATGTGTAACAGTAGCGGTCTGTTCCATGGACATTTTCATTTGAAATGTCTTCAGATGGTGGGGCAGAAGGACATAGGTGTTTGGAAGCACTGACATGTGCAATTATTTTTTATCACCGGAGTACTGCAGTCTGAAATATCACTGAAAGGAAATACATGCTGTTGATGCCCCCCCAACAACTATGCGATTAATCGCAGAAATCCATGCGATTAATTGCAATTAAAAATTTTAATCGCTGCCCACCACTAATATATATATATATATATATATATATATATATATATATACACACACACACACACATATATACACACATACATATATATATATAAATAAATATATATATATATATATATATATATATATATATATATATATATATACATACACACATACATATATATATATAAATATAAATATATATATATATATATATATATATATATATATATATATATATATATATATATATATATATATATGTAATTTGATTGTTTTAATACATGTAAATATTCTTTATTAAACATTAAAAAGTCAAAAAATATGCAAAATTCCTTGTAAAGTCAGGGCAAAAAACTGTATTTGAATTATGGAAAATAACCATATTTTTATCAGATGGTTATTTTCCATTATTTAACAGTATTTTTTTTGGCACCCCTGCTGCCAGAATATTACCGTTTTTTTTAAGTTTTTTTTTTTTTACAGTGTAAAATTCTGTATAGTTCTAGCAAGACACTGGTTTAAGGAAGATGGAAGCACTGAGTTTCATGCCAAACCTCCACGGTGTTGGAACAGATGTGTGAAAATTTAGTTTAGTTTATTTCAGACAGACGTAATACAAAACATATGGAAGAAAAACAAAAACAAAAAATAGTAATAAACAATAATAATAAACAATACACAAATTAAAAAAAAAAAAAAATCTAATAATAGGGGAAAAAAAAGAACAAATGTTGTGTCTGGAAGGGAGTATGAAGAAACAACTGCTTATCCTGTCCTGCCCCTGATTCCAGTCCTCAGACTGTTAGTGCTGAATCACTTGATATACAACATAAGATTGTGATTATCTATAAACACACCCCTACAAACCTGTACACACATCCACATCCACACCAGTTTATGTCTACAGTTGTACACCAACACACGTCTGCACCCCTATATTTATACACACACACCATACAATAGAACAACCTGACAGTCCAAATAATGATCACACCCTTCCTTGAGCCAGATATTGTGAAAACAACATTTCTTTGTACATTTTTTTGAATTTCTAAATTTTTAGACACTGCTGGAGGTCTACCCCCAACCCATTCCAAAGCCCGACCCCACACACTGATACACAAACTGTTCCTGGTGGTCCTGACTGCTGGGACTTTGAAATTCCCACATCCCCTCAGGTTATACACCCCCCTCCCCCCCATGGGCAAATAGTTTTTGTATGTTGGCTGGTAGTTGATTTTTATTGGCTTTATATAGAAGTTGAGCTGTGTAAAAATGTACCAAATCATAGAGTTTTAATAGTTTTGACTGCCAGAATAATAAATGAGTGTGATCTAAACAGCCGACTTTATGTAAGACTCTGACTGCACGTTTTTGTAATATGAAGAGAGGGTGTACAGTAGTTTTACAGTTATTATCCCATAATTCTGTGCAGTGGGTTAGGTATGGCAGGACCAGACAATACAATATATAGAGTGCCTTATAATCCAGGACGTGTTTCACTTTGTTAATGATGGAAAGGCTTTTGGATACTTTGGTTTGGATGAATCTGATGTGTGATTTCCAGATTAATTTATTGTCAATAATTATACCTAAAAAAATGTGTGTTCTGACACTATTTCTGACAGATCTATTCATATGTGTAATTCTGAAGGTTTTTTTTTGTTTTTTGTTTTTTTTTTTTTTTTTGTATTTACCAAACAACAATGCCTTAGTCTTGTTTACATTTAGCAATAATTTATTCATGTCCATCCATAATTTTATTTTGGTTAATTCATTATTTATCATATCCACCAGTTCATTATAATTATCACTAGAATAGAATATATTGGTATCATCTGCGAATAATATTAATTTTAAAGCTTTAGATACATTGAATATATCGTTTATATATAAAATAAACAATTTGGGCCCCAATATTAAACCTTGGGGGACTCCACAAGCAATGTCCAGATATCCAGATGTATACTCCCCCATCCTCACATACTGCTGTCTCCCCGTCAAATAGCTTTTGAGCCAATTCAAGGCCACTCCCCTAATGCCTTACCTTTCCAGTTATGGATTAAAATTGAGTGATTAAGTGTCAAAGGCTTTCTTTAAGTCAATAAATATTCCAGCTGCATATTTTTTATTATCCAAAGCATTTGTAATCTCTTCCACTGCTTCCACTATTGCCATTGATGTTGATCTCTTTGCTCTAAATCCATACTGACTTCCATTTATTATGTCATATTTGCTTAAAAAGTTGTCTAGCCGATTATTAAATAATTTTTCCAGAATTTTTGAAAATTGTGGGAGCAGAGAGAAAGGTGTGTAGTTTGTGAAGATGTGATTGTTCCCATTTTTATATAAAGGTTTTATTTTTGCAATTTTCAGTTTGTTTGGGAATGCACCAGTTTGAAATGACAGGTTACAAATATATGTTAGTGGTTTCAAAATACTAATTAATACTTTTTTGACAAAGATCATGTCTAAGTCATAACAATCTGTAGAGGTTTATTTTTAAATTTATTAACAGTGGTTAAGACCTCAGACTCAGTCACAGCACAGAGAAAGACTGTGTTTGGGTTCCTTTGTATAAGTGGTTCATTTTGTTTATCGGATCCAATATCTGGTATTTTTGCTGCCAAATCTGGGCCAATGTTAACAAAAAACTTGTTGAAATTATTCACTACAGCATTCATATTATAATTGTCACCAGTTCTATCAATGAAATAATCTGGATATGTATTCTTTTTTACACCATCTTTCATAATGCTGTTTAATATACCCCATACCACTTTAGTATTACTCTTATTTTCATTTAATAGTTTAGTGTAGTATAATTTCTTAGTAGATCTTAACATGGTGGTCAGCTTATTCTTGTATACTTTATATTTCTTCTTTGATTCCTCTGTCTGTAGTTTAATAAATTGTTTGTAGAGTATTTTTCTTTTTACAAACGTTTTGTAATCCCTTGGTTGACAGGGACCCTTTACACATTTATTCTTTATATTATATTGTTGCATAGGACAGTGCACTAAATGCACTAAATGTGTTTCCATGACACTTTTGTGCCATACTTCTATGTCAAAACATCTCAAAAACCACCTCATGAGAGCGGAAAAAATAGGTTTTTTTTTCCATTACCTGTTTCCTGTTGCACAAGTTGCATTCAGTGCATTTGTATGTATGTATTTATTCAGTTCCAGGACAGTGTGTACTGGAATTAGTTCCAAAGAACAAGATGCATGCACCAGATTTAGCAGAGAAGCTCATTTCCATCTGTTGACTTGGACAAACGACCAACACAACAAACATCACTATGATGACAAAGTCCTAATAAACTGGAAGAAAAGAGTTCAACAGGACAGATGGAGAAAAGTCTGCTCCGACTGAACGACTTCATCCAAAAACAGAAAAGAACGAAAATACAGACAATACATTCTACAAATACAGCAACTGTACTAGAGCAAGAAGAAGAGAGAAAGAGAGAAAGAGAAGAAGAGAGAGAAGAAAAAAGAGCAAGAAGAGAGAAAAGAGAGAAAGAGAAGAAGAGAGAGAAGAAAAAAGAGCAAGAAGAGAGAAAAGAGAGAAAGAGAAGAAGAGAGAGAAGAAAAAAGAGAATAAATAACTAGATAGATAGATAGATAGATAGATAGATAGATAGATAGATAGATAGATAGATAGATAGATAGATAGATAGATAGATAGATAGATAGATAGATAGATCCTGTGACATAGACATAGAGCTAATTCTGATCCTGACCCACACATGTTCTACCACCACAGACACTACAGCAGAACCAACACATGTTCTACCACCACAGACACTACAGCAGAACCAACACATGTTCTACCACCGCAGACACTACAGCAGAACCAACACATGTTCTACCACCACAGACACTACAGCAGAACCAACACATGTTCTACCACCACAGACACTACAGCAGAACCAACACATGTTCTACCACCACAGACACTACAGCAGAACCAACACATGTTCTACCACCACACACACTACAGCAGAACCAACACATGTTCTACCACCACAGACACTACAGCAGAACCAACACATGTTCTACCACCACACACACTACAGCAGAACCAACACATGTTCTACCACCACACACACTACAGCAGAACCAACACATGTTCTACCACCACAGACACTACAGCAGAACCAACACATGTTCTACCACCACACACACTACAGCAGAACCAACATATGTTCTACCACCACAGACACTACAGCAGAACCAACACATGTTCTACCACCACACACACTACAGCAGAACCAACACATGTTCTACCACCACAGACACTACAGCAGAACCAACACATGTTCTACCACCACAGAAGACTGGACTGGACCACCCTCAGAGAAGCTGGCACCAACACTTACCTGATGTGTTCTTTAGGTCACAGATCAAACTTATTTCATCAGTTGTATAAATTACTTTCATAAGTGACAATAAGTTAATAATAGATAAATAAATCTGTTCAAATCTGTTCAAATGCAGTTGGCTTAAGAATTGATAGGAGTGAGATGTCTTCTCCTTAAGGATCTTTGTGTTCTCTGTGCACTAAGGTTGTATACAGAGTGAGCGCTCTTTTACTAGAGATGATCTTTGCCGTATATTTCCGTTCCTTCTTTTCTCTGCAGTTAAAGTTCAGAAAAACTCATGTTCGCTAAGTGTTCTCTACTACTGTGTGCCTTGGAAAATGTTCGTCTTTGTAAGTGTATATATCTGAAAACAATATTAAGTTCTAGATGTTGTTGACTGAAACTGTTCTGTGAACGTGTACTGAAGCTAACGTTGATGCTATTCAAGCTAGTGATGTGAGTTCATTCCATGTGCAGTGGAATTAATAAGAACTGTCTGTGAGTCAGTGAAGGTGGATGGATTTTATATGTTGCAGTTCCACAAACGTTCCAGAAAAAGTCCAGTACAGGAGAAGCTCCAGCTGAGAACAGAAAGCCTTGTTTGGACTGTGGTTTAGTTTGGTTTGTGGCTGGAGCTGCACACTCACATGTTGTGAGGACAGCACATGTGACTGAACTGACTGTGGACATTCTGTTAGTTTGGACTGGAAAATGGGCTCATTTGGATTTAGTCTAAAAGTTTGTTTTCATTTGAAAGTGTTGGCACTGTTTTCTTAAATATGTAAGTGTGCTTTTTGCATTCTGCATTTGATTAAAGCTTATTTTTAACATGATCTTGGCCAGTGGGGTTCTTTCTGAACTGATGTTGGTGGTGATGTTTCAGTAGGAGAATTATTACCCTGCAACAAACAATCAATCAATCAATCAATAAATGCTCCTGAATAATAAAAACAATAATAATAATAATAATTTTAATGGGTGGGGCCAAGCCCGTATTAACCATATGGGCAACTGGGCAATTGCCCAGGGGCCCGCAATGTCTGAAGGGCCCTGGGTAGCTCAGGCATAACGAAAATATCTGGTTATCTTTTGCTTATAAATGAAACTGTTCGCTGTCCGGAGCTACTGCACTGCACAGAAACCCTGCTCCTGCTGTCTGTGACCGTGAGCTGAGACCCTCTCCTCATTGGTCAGTCCAAAAAGCAAATCAGCTGTGACGCAAAACAACGTGTGTGCACTGAGCGGGATGTGAGACGTCAAGAACTATGCGACATACGTACGCGAATCAAAACGATGTTTACATTGCACTTTCTTTAACTCTCTTGTTGAATTCTGAGGTGACAAGTGGATTTCTGTTTAAACTCTTCTTCGCCAATGACGAGATTTTCCGTCAGTCCGGGTTTTTCACTTTCATGCTATAGTTGGAGGGTTGCGGATCATGTGAAATACTTTCCCTTAGTCCAAAACAAACACTTAAGCAGTTTTTTTTGGAAAAATGAAGGACCGGGTTTAACGTTTTTAGCACTGGAGTCTCCGTATCCCATGGCAACACATCCAGCGTCAGTCACTGAATGAGGAAATGCCAGACTGTGCAGGACCGCACGCAGTTTCAAAAGCCTTAAGATGATTATGGAGACAGAGTCTGACAGTTCAATATGTGATGGAGCTACCAGAAGAACCATTAGAGACAGGAACGGAGAAATAGAAGGTGAGGGCAGACGGACACGGAACACGGGAAACACGGATCGGCTCAGGTCCGACACGGAGATGGGGGGGGGGGGGGGGATCACGGAGCGACACAGAAAAAATGACAGACAGGAGGAAGAGAGAAGAGACATTTATAGAGGACATTCAAGGAGAAGACAGACACAGACATGGGACAGACAAAGGACAGCTAGTGTTCATCTGTTAGAGTGAGTTCAGATTCAGACTGAGGACACAGATGTGGTTCAGCTGTAGAATGTCAGCAGGGACAGAGGTAAGACACTGTTTGATTTGGCTTTAGTAGGAAATAAATAAATAAATACATAATTCATGCCAAGATAATAACTAGATGTCCATATAATTATTACAGATCAAACACAGCAGCTGGTCCAAACAGGAGGACCTGGTCCAACAGGAGGACCTGGTGCAGCCAAGGAAAGGCCAGAAATCTACAGTATTTAGTGCATTTGTTTCTTTTTTTCTTGAAAATGAGGAATATTGAAGTGTTTATATCAAAAAGCTAAACTAATATGTTGTTACTTATAAATGATGTATGTAAATGTGTAAAGTTTAGAAGGACCCTGGTGCTTTAGAAGGTGTTTGGTCTAAAGTTTGGTGTGGATTCTCTAATATTTTGTGAATGATGGAATATCTTAGAGCTGTTTGTTATTATTATTGTTGTTATAACTATTTTATTTTGTGATTTGGAATACAGTGTTATTGTTGGTAAAGAAGAAAGAGTCAAAAATGTAATAGGAAATCAATTTTATCTTGAAAATCAATGTCTCTTCGAAAAAATTCAATTTTATCAGTTTTTTGCTCAAAATTCATTTTTTTCCTGAAAATGACCAATATTCAAATATTCAATCTCACGAACGAATGAAGATAGAATAAAATTGTTTTTTGTGTTTAAAAGTTGAAGTTCTGTTCTTTCTTTTGATGTATTCAGTGTTCACATACTCCTAACACAACATTTTCAGTCAGCCTCCACAGATTAGTGAAAATGACCGAAAAGGCTGGAACTGGCTACCAACTCACTGGAAAATGCTCTGGAGGGAAAGAGTTCAAATTCATATCTGAGTCTATCAGATTATGTTTGTGTTTTGTCTGTGGGCTTTTTCTGACGATTCAATACATTTGTGTTGGCAAAAAGTGTTCTTAAATATATACTGGATACTTTGGAAATGGTTTCTTATTTATTTTTTGTGAAAATGGAGGACACTTCCCTCTCTTTCTAATGTAGTGGATCAATTTTAGATTATACTGATGCTAATGTGTTTTGTTTTCATATCGTCATATGCAAGTGAGTGGCCTTGACAAGAGGCTATAGTGGTGCACTTGTAGTTCTACGAGCATTTACACATTTGTACATCAAAATGCATTTGATGATAGTTAGATATTGAAGTATGGGGTATATTTACATATGTTCCTGGAACTTATTCTGTATTTTGCCAGATTATAGGGATCCTGGGGTTGTGATGATGGGGCCCTTGAATATTGTTGCCCAGGATACAATGAAGTGTTAATCTGGCCCTGGGTGGGGCATATTATAATGCTGCACAGATGACTGATACTGTCCAATCACATGTGAGCTGTCCTTTGAAATGTCTGTGGTAACATCCAATGGGTTGATATAAAAAAAAACAAAAACATCCAATGGCTGTTTGTGAGGTCAGACATGGCAGGCCACCAGTGACATTTAATGTGAATTAGGGCCATTCACACCTCTGCTGTGAGGCATTAACGCCCCCCCCCCCCCCCCCCCCCCCCCCCCCCCCCCCCCCCCCCCCCCCCCCCCCCCCGCATGTAGAAAATACACTATTTTTAATGAAATATTTTTTATTTCAAAAAGTTTTTACAAATTTCAAATCTTTATTAAAATAAATATCATATTTAGTCCTGTAAACTTAACTCATCACAGTCTTTAAGTGTAAGTGAATGGAGCATCAAACATGGCGCCTCATTCAGTAAGAGAGTTTCCAGTGTCAGTCACCGAAGGTCACTGAAGATCAGTGAAGGTCACTGTAGGTCACTGAAGGTGTGATGTGGGCGTTAGTCTGCGTCCTCCATCTTGTCCTGGGTGATGGGGAACTCCAGCGATTGTCCTGAACCGAATGGGCACTTGGCGCTCTTCACTGATTGGCTGTTTGGCCACGGGGGCGTGGATTCGAAGCTGTCCGTCGTCCATCAGGGAACAGGACAGGACCGGACAGGTACCAGGGGGCGGGCAGATCGATCTTTGGACGAAGCCCACGTGTGAGGAGGCTGAGGAGCTGAAGGCAGCAGAGGAGGAGCAGGAGGAGGTGGGTGTGGGACTGGTCTGCAGACGCCTGTTTCATGGCCACCAACCGCCACGCTGCGCCCTCCAGTTTGACTAGTGCTGTCATACTGGGGGCGTATCCACGTGCGTCACGGGTCGCACCCGGAGGTCACGGTTGTCTCCGGACACCTGCTGGACCTGGTTCTGCTGCTCCATGCTGGAAGCATCTCTCTGCTGCTCCGCATTGGTCAGCCTGGAAAAGAACCAGAACCAGGGTCAGGATTAGGATTAGTATCAGAATCAGGATCAGAATCAGAATCAACACTGTAAAAAAACCTGCAATTTAACAGAATTTTCACTGTTTATTTGACAGATTTTTCCCGTATTTTTAAGATCCAGGAAAATATCAATGAAATGACAAAAACAGACTGATTTTACATGTCAAATGGAAAAGAACACGAAAAAACTCTAACTGTGAATAACCAAAAAAATTTACATTTTTTTAAATACATTTTTTTTTCTTTTTTCACTGAAAAGCACAGTTAAAATACATTTGCAAATGTATCATAATTTCACAAATATTTCTTTTCTATTTATGAGATTAAACTGTTAATTTAAAGTTTAATACAGTAAAAAAAAAAAAAAAAGAAATAAAACGAGATAAAATTAACAGTAACAGAAGTATTAGTTCTGTCAGTTGAACCAGACTTGTTTGTTAATTGACAAATATCTTGTGTATTACAGGAGGTTTCACAACAAAACTGTTGAATAAATGTATTTTGTGAATGTATAACATGTATAAGCACTGATAAACTGTCCAATACAGTTTTTATCAGTGGATTGGACAACGGAGTCTCACTGAAATTATTTATATATATTTATAGGGAATTGGATTGTTTTAATACATGTAAATATTCTTTATTAAACATTTAAAAGTAAAATAAAAAAGCGCAAAATCTCTTGTTAAGTTTGGGCAAAAAACTATATTTTAATTATGGAAAATTACTGTATTTTTATGAGATGGTTATTTTCCCTTATTTAACAGTATGTTTTTGGCGCCCGTGCTGCTGGAATAATACCGTTTTTTGCAGTTTTTTATTTTTTTTATGGTGAAGATCAGCATCAGGATTAGAAGTAGCTCTATGCCTTTGTCACAGGTTCTATCTGTCTGTCTATCTATCTATCTATCTATCTATCTATCTATCTATCTATCTATCTATCTATCTATCTATCTATCTATCTATCTATCATGGTGCTTTCATCAGTGAACTACTCGTTTCATATGAGTTTAAATTTCACTTCAGTTTCAGGTAAATATCTGTATTTCACTTTAGTCTTAGTTTGAATCTCTACAGATGTGTCAGATTTTCCTGTTCTTAACATGAAATGAAACAGTAAAGTGTTATTTCCTTTTGGATCTTTATGTGTTTTAAAATAGTAATGGAGTACGGCTGGCCCCTCCCTAAAAGTGTGCTGTCCTCTGATTGGTCCAGACTGAACAGAACTGCCTGTTCTTCTGTGTTCTGTGGATGTTTGAGTGTGGATGTTTGGATGAGAACTGGACAGTCTGGAACTTCTGCTGCTGCTGTCTTTGACAGGATCCTCCAGAAAAACACTTTTTAACCCATACAGACCCAACGCTAATTCTGTGTCAGTTCCCAAATGAATTTCTGTCTTCATTGAACCTTCCTTAAGTGATTACTAAATGTATCGCCTGTATTTGACATGTTTCTCTGTAAATGGTGTATTTTCCTATGCTGACTTTTCTGGACTTCATTTAGATGTTCAGGAAAACTCAGTGGATTCAAAGGTTATAATATTAACCCTTTCATGCAAGACGTCCACATGTGGACACATGGTTGAACTCACTTTCCAAAGGGTTCTAAAGGCAATGTTCTCCAAACCACACATGGGGGCAGTCTGTATAGACCAGTGGTTTTCAACCTTGGGATCGGGACCCCATGTGGGGTCGCCTGAAATTTCTAGTAATTGATACAAAATAAATAAAAACCTTCCTAATCTAAATCAGTGTTGAGTTGACAGAGCCAAACCCAATCCATAAAAAACAAACTGTTGTTGTGAAACTGCAGCACTGTGGTTCTATTTATCTGTGGTTCTGTTCATCTGTGGTTCTGTTCATCTGTGGTTCTGTTCATCTGTGGTTCTGTTCATCTGTGGTTCTGTTTGTGTGTCAAATGTTCACTGTGGTCAGTTTCAGATGCTGCAGCTCTGTCATAATTCATAGTTTCAGTTCTTATTTGTTCAGTATTAATTGTCCTCCTTGTAAATCCCAGCTGGACTGACTGGACAGATCCTGACCCTCTGTGCAGTAATCTACACCTGGATTTACTGCCTCTGTCCACAATAATAGACATTATACAGACTAATGTCCTCTAACATTAATGTTTATTTGCAACATAGTATAGCAAACTATTACATGATCAAAAACAAATTAATTTTAGCAAAAAAATAATAATCTTCTATCTGGTTTGAGTCTTTAAGGGTTAAAGGTGGACGTTTGGGTCTGTAAGGGTTAAAGGTGGACGTTTGGGTCTGTAAGGGTTAAGGTGGACGTTTGGGTCTTTAATGGTTAAAGGTGGACGTTTGGGTCTTTAAGGGTTAAAGGTGGACATTTGGGTCTTTAAGGGTTAAAGGTGGACGTTTGGGTCTTTAAGGGTTAAAGGTGGACGTTTGGGTCTTTAAGGGTTAAAGGTGGACGTTTGGGTCTTTAAGGGTTAAAGGAGGACGTTTGGGTCTGTAAGGGTTAAAGGTGGACGTTTGGGTCTTTAAGGGTTAAGGTGGACATTTGGGTCTTTAAGGGTTAAAGGTGGACATTTGGGTCTTTAAGGGTTAAAGGTGGATGTTTGGGTCTTTAAGGGTTAAAGGTGGACATTTGGGTCTTTAAGGGTTAAAGGTGGACGTTTGGGTCTTTAAGGGTTAAAGGTGGACGTTTGGGTCTGTAAGGGTTAAAGGAGGACGTTTGGGTCTTTAAGGGTTAAAGGTGGACGTTTGGGTCTTTAAGGGTTAAAGGTGGACGTTTGGGTCTGTAAGGGTTAAAGGTGGACGTTTGGGTCTGTAAGGGTTAAAGGTGGACGTTTGGGTCTTTAAGGGTTAAAGGTGGACGTTTGGGTCTTTAAGGGTTAAAGGTGGACGTTTGGGTCTGTAAGGGTTAAAGGTGGACGTTTGGGTCTTTAAGGGTTAAAGGTGGACGTTTGGGTCTGTAAGGGTTAAAGGTGGACGTTTGGGTCTGTAAGGTTAAAGGTGGACATTTGGGTCTTTAAGGGTTACAGACCCTCCATAGTCGGTCCCTGGTCTTACCTTGCTAAGGTGGAGGACATGAGTGGCAGTAGGTGGGCTTCGTGCTGGATCTCCCTCAGGAGGCCTTCTGCCAGTTCAGCCTCCTGTTGAAGAACTCCTGCTGCAGCGAGGACAGGGCGCCGCGCTGCGAAGGCCAAAGGACACGTCCAGGGCTGAAGAAGGGAGGGACGTCGTCCAGCAGGCCGGTCAAGGAGGCCATGTCAAAACCAGGAGGACACAGATGGACCGCAACTCAACACCAGTGCACTTCCTCAGAGGCTGGACCGGTCAGAGTCCTCACTGGGTCCTCCTGCTGGAGTCCTGGTCTGGGTCCTGGTCTGTTTCAGATAGGGGGTCTCACTGGGTCCTCCTGCTGAAGTCCTGGTCTGGTCCTGGTCTGTTTCAGATAGGGGTCTCACTGGGTCCTCCTGCTGAAGTCCTGGTCTGGGTCCTGGTCTGTTTCAGATAGGGGGTCTCACTGGGTCCTCCTGCTGGAGTCCTGGTCTGGGTCCTGGTCTGTTTCAGATAGGGGGTCTCACTGGGTCCTCCTGCTGAAGTCCTGGTCTGGGTCCTGGTCTTTCTCAGTCCTCTGTGGTCTGGGTCTGGTCCTTTTATACTCCTCAGCTGTGTCCCGTCTATTTCCAGTCCATGAGCTCATGGCTGAGGAACGTCCTGGGACTGACCAGGAGGATGAAGACAGCACCTGCTCAAAGGCTCAGGGAAGTCCGTCCACGACACCTGGGATCCTTCTGTCAACACCTCCCATTCTGTCCACGGTCACTCAGAGTTGGACGACTGATATGTGTCATTATTTACTGACTTTTGGTTATTTATTTTTTTAATATTTTTATTATTTTTTTCTTTATTTTTTCTTTTTCTAATTTATCTGCTTATTTTTAGTTTTTTTATGTTGCTTATTTTATTTTTTCTTTATATTTTTCTTTATTATTTTATTTTTTACTCATTATTAGTTTTATTTAATGTTATTTATCTTACTTTTTCTTTATTGTTTATTCTCTTATTATTTACTTATTTATTAAATTATTTAATGTTATTTATCTTATTTTCTCTATAGTGTTTTCTTTATTATTTATTTATTTTATTTATTACTTATTACTTATTTATTAATTTCATTTAATGTTATTTATCTTATTTTTCTTTATTTTTTCTTTATTATTTATTTTTATTATTTATTTACTTATTACATTTATTTAATGTTATTTATCTTATTTTTTCTTTATTCATTCATTCATTCATTCATTTTCTGAACCTGCTTTCCTCACTAGGGTCATGGGGGTCGCTTGGAGCCTATCCCAGCTACATAGGGCGAAGGGGGGGTACACTCTGGACAAGTTGCCAGTTCATCACAGGGCTGAACATATAGAGACAAACAATCACTCTCACATTCACACCTATGGGCAGTTTAGATTAACCAGTTAACCTATTGGTGCATGTTTTTGGATGGTGGAGGAAGCCGGAGTACCCGGAGAGAACCCACGCAGACACGAGGAGAACATGCAAACTCCACACAGAAAGGATCCCACCCCCCGTCAACTGGTGTTGGAATCGAACCCAGGACCTTCTTGCTGTGAGGCATGAGTGCTAACCACTGCACCACCGTGTTGCCTTTTTTTTTTTTTCTTTATTTTTAGTTTCTTATTTGTTTTTTTATTTAATGTTATTTATCTTATTTTTTTCCACTGGATTCAGGCGTTATTAGAGGAGGGCATAAGCGGTCAGGAAAACAAGCTGCTGTCACAGCCACAGCTTAGACTGCGAGAAGAAAACCTATGAACCCAACACGTGGGTTCTTTTCCTCCTCACTCTGCACATGTGCACACAAGGCCGAGGCAACAGTCACTGCATGAACATGAGCACCCACACACACACAAAAACACCTGCATTTATTTATTTATTTATTTTTATTTATTTTTAATTTTATTTTTTTACTTTGAAAGTTTTAGTTTTTTAATTAATTTATTATTATTTTATTTTTTTTTTTTTTTTTTTTTTTTACATTTTTCAATTTAATTTAATTTTTTAAATTTATAATTTTTTTAAATTTGCAAAATGTATTTTTAATTTTTAATTTAATTTAATTAAGTTTTTAATTTTTTTAAAATTATTTTTTTACATTTTTTATTTAATTTATTTTTTATTTTTATTTCATTTATATTTTTATTTAAATTTTTTTTTAATTTCAATTTTAATTTTTAATTTTTAATTTCATTTTTTATTGTAAAGTTGTTTTTTTTTTATTATTTTTGCATTTTTTCTTTTCTTTTTTAATTTTAATTAAAAAAATATTTATTTTATTTTTTATTTTATTTTATTTTTTAATTTCTTAATTTTTTAAAAATTATTTTTAAAATTTTGATTTTTTTAATTTTGTAAATTTATTTTATTTAATTTTTTAATTATTTCAATTAATTTTATTTTATTTTTTTACATTTTTTAAATTTATTTTTAATTTTTAATTTGATTTTTGTTTTTATTTTGTAGTATGTTTTTTTTTTTTTTTTTTTTATTTTTAATTTTTTTTTTTTTTTAAACTTTTTTTTTTTTTTAATTACGCAAAAACACTCTTAACACAGGGTATCATAATATACACACACTGTATGACATAAGAGCTGGTGTGACACATTACACCATTTCACAAGATCAGTTTGTGTTCAGTTTTTTCTCTGATTCCTGGAAATGCTGTGTGGGGTAAATAACTGAGGAGTAACACATTTGATGAAGTGTGTGAAATGTTCAGAAACAAACAGGATGTGGGTGTGACAGGAGCTGAGCCGTGAAATCTGTTTTTCTCCAGCGTTAGTGTGAGTTCAGCAGGTTGTGGATCTGAACCTGACCTCTGTGGTGTCAGGATGAGCTCAGCGCTCACAGGTTCACAGCTTCTGTCTGTTTGGCTCCAAGTCTGGCTCACGGCTAATTCAGGCTCTCTGCTCTAATTTCAACACCCGTTACTACGACGACCCCGCTCACATCTGATTGGCTGTCCTGTTTCCTGTTGTGGCCTTCTTCTCACTTCTGCTTTTAACAAAACACACGTCTACGGTTCCAACTGATGACTGAAGTTCTGTTTTCAGCACAGGATCAGACAGAAGTGGATTTGACCTTTAACCCTTAAAGACCCAAACGTCCACCTTTAACCCTTAAAACCAAACATCCACCTTTACCTTTAAACCCAAATGTCCACCTTTAACCATTAAAGACCCAAGTGTCCACCTTTAACCCTTAAAGACCCAAACGTCCACCTTTAACCCTTAAAGACCAAACATCCACCTTTAACCCTTAAAGACCCAAACGTCCACCTTTAACCCTTAAAGACCCAAACGTCCACCTTTAACCCTTAAAGACCCAAGTGTCCACCTTTAACCCTTAAAGACCCAAACGTCCACCTTTAACCCTTAAAGACCCAAGTGTCCACCTTTAACCCCTAAAGACCCAAACGTCCACCTTTAACCCTTAAAGACCCAAACGTCCACCTTTAACCCTTAAAGACCCAAACGTCCACCTTTAACCCTTAAAGACCCAACGTCCACCTTTAACCCTTACAGACCCAAACGTCCACCTTTAACCTTTAAACCCAAACGTCCTCCTTTAACCCTTAAAGACCCAAACGTCCTCCTTTAACCTTTAAAGACCCAAACGTCCACCTTTAACCCTTAAAGACCAAACATCCACCTTTAACCTTTAAAGACCCAAACGTCCACCTTTAACCCTTAAAGACCCAAACGTCCACCTTTAACCCTTAAAGACCCAAGTGTCCACCTTTAACCCTTAAAGACCCAAACGTCCACCTTTAACCCTTAAAGACCCAAGTGTCCACCTTTAACCCCTAAAGACCCAAACGTCCACCTTTAACCCTTAAAGACCCAAACGTCCACCTTTAACCCTTACAGACCCAAACGTCCACCTTTAACCCTTAAAGACCCAAACGTCCACCTTTAACCCTTACAGACCCAAACGTCCACCTTTAACCCTTAAAGACCCAAACGTCCACCTTTAACCCTTACAGACCCAAACGTCCACCTTTAACCCTTAAAGACCCAAACGTCCACCTTTAACCCTTAAAGACCCAAACGTCCACCTTTAACCCTTACAGACCCAAACGTCCACCTTTAACCCTTAAAGACCCAAACGTCCACCTTTAACCCTTACAGACCCAAACGTCCACCTTTAACCCTTAAAGACCCAAACGTCCACCTTTAACCCTTACAGACCCAAACGTCCACCTTTAACCCTTACAGACCCAAACGTCCACCTTTAACCCTTACAGACCCAAACGTCCACCTTTAACCCTTAAAGACCCAAACGTCCACCTTTAACCCTTACAGACCCAAACGTCCACCTTTAACCCCTAAAGACCCAAACGTCCTCCTTTAACCCTTAAAGACCCTTAAACATCCACCTTTAACCCTTAAAGACCCTTAACATCCACCTTTAACCCTTAAAGACCCTTAAATGTCCACCTTTAACCCTTAAAGACCCTTAACATCCACCTTTAACCCTTAAAGACCCTTAAACATCCACCTTTAACCCTTAAAGACCCTTAAACGTCCACCTTTAACCTTAAAGACCTTTAGCATCCACCTTTAACCCTTAAAGACCCAAACGTCCTCCTTTAACCCTTAAAGACCCAAACGTCCACCTTTAACCCTTAAAGACCCAAACGTCCACCTTTAACCCTTAAAGACCATATTTCCTTCTGTAAACATGGAGTGTGTCTGGTATTCCCAGGACCTCTTTAGTCCATGTGGGTCACTTCAAGACCTCTTCAGTGCATGTGGGTCACTTCTGGACCTCTTTCGTGCATGTGGGTCACTTCTGGACCTCTTTAGTGCATGTGGGTCACTTCAAGACCCTTCAGTGCATGTGGGTCACTTCACCTCTTCAGTGCATGTGGGTCACTTCTGGACCTCTTTAGTGCATGTGGGTCACTTCAAGACCTCTTCAGTGCATGTGGGTCACTTCTGGACTTCTTTCGTGCATGTGGGTCACTTCTGGACTTCTTTCGTGCATGTGGGTCCCTTCTGGACTTCTTTCGTGCATGTGGGTCACTTCTGGACTTCTTTCGTGCATGTGGGTCACTTTAGGGTCACATTCAGTTCAGACTCAAAATTGATAGAAGTTACATTTAATGTGGAATATGAACCAACCCAGAAAAAAACTCAGATTGGACCCAAAAATCTGAATTTTGCATTAGACCTGCTGTGGGCGGAGCCAGACTCAAGTGTTCAGAGTACGTAGGAAATAAACCCTGAAGGACAGACTGAGGAGTTAAACACCAAAGTAAAAATAGAGCAGTGTGTCAGTGAAGTGGGGGGTGGCAGAGACAGGAATAGACGGGGCCGTCCGACATGGCTGCTGTTCTTCTGACACCACCAGCCTGGAGGGGGTTTACGGGGTTAGGGTTGACATCACTGGGTAGAACTGGAACCCACGTCTGTGTGCATGACATCATCATCATAATAATAAAACTGGAGCAAATAAAAGAGGGTTAGAGCTTCAAACCATGAGTGGACTAAAGGATTATTTGTCAAATATTGAATTAATTGACAACCATTTCAATAATCAATAATCATCTGAGTCATTTTTCGACAGAATGCTTCTCTTCTTTCCATTCTTTCTGTTTAGACTGATTTACTATCAGATGAAACAAAAACATTTCAGGATGTTTTTTATATTCAGGACTACATTTTACAGATCAAGCCATTTTTGGAGTAATAAGTAATAAATATGAATAAGTAATGAATGTAACAGTTTTGTTAATGATTCATTTCAAAGAAAAAATGTGTTCAATTTCCCATTCTTTGATAAAATGAAGTATTATTGAATATATACACAAATATGTATATTATAAAAGGTTTAGACCTTCAACCAGAAGAATCTGAAAAGTCACTGTATTCTGATGTGAACAGTACAAACAGTCCCAGTCATTCATTCATTTGTTCATTCATTCAATAATTCATTCAGTCATTTGTTTGTTCATTCATGTTTTGTTCTTTCAGTCATTAATTCAATCATTCATTCATTCATTCATTCAATCATTTATTCATTCATCTATTCATTCATTCATTCATGCATACATTCATTTGTGTGTTCATTTATTCATTTGTTCATTCATTCATTCCTTCATTCATCTGTTCATTCAACCCTTAGTTCATTCATTCATTCATTCATTCATTTGTTCATTCATTCATGCATTCATTTGTTAATTCATTCATTCATTCCATTTGTTCATTCATTTGTTCATTCATTCATTTGTTAATTCATTCATTCCATTTGTTTTTCATTTGTTCATTCAGTCATTAGTTTGTTCATGCATTCATTTGTTCATTTATTTATTCATTCGTTCATTCATTCATTCATTCATTTGTTCATTCATTCATTCGTTTGTTCATTTGTTCACTCAGTCATTAGTTCATTCAGGCATTAATTTGTTCATTCATTCATTCATTTGTTCATCCATTAATTCGTTCATTTATTCATTCATTCATTTGTTCTTTAATTTGTTCATTCATTCATTTGTTCATTCATTCATTCATCCATTCATTCATTCATTTGTTCTTTAATTTGTTCATTCATTCATTTATTCGTTCATTTGTTCATTCATTTATATTCATTTGTTCATTCATTCATTCATTCTGTCATTCGTTCTTTCATTCATCCACTTATTCATTCATTCTGTCATTCGTTCTTTCATTCATTCATTCATTCATCCAGTCTTCATAAGTGTTGTGGGGGTGCTGGTGCTTCTCCATGCTACAGACAGGTGTAGGTGGCGTCCCCCTGGACCTGTCTCCAGTTCAGAACAGCACCGACACAAACACAGACCAGCAACCAGACACTGTCCCATCCACACCTACAGGTGGTGGTGGTGGTGGTGGTGGTGGTGGGGGGCAGTAGGAGGTGAGGGGCACGCTACCTACTGAGCTACATAAGCCCCTCCTTCAGTTTACTGATTGATTGAAATCTTTATTTTGAACATGGAGACAGTGAAATCAAAACAAAATCAACCAACAAAATATCAGTAATGATACATAAAAGGTTGATAAGTAAATAAAAAAAGAAAGAAGATAAATAAAAGAAAATAAATGAAATTAAACATGCTCAAAAAGTAGGAAGAAGTCCAAACTTATCTACTCCTACCCCTAATCTCTGTTCCTTATGATCTCTATATAGCAATTATTATTTTGTATGAATATCAGTTTAATAATAATAATAATAATAATAATATCACACATCCTCGTTCCTATATACACTAATAAAATACCCATGTACAAATTATTATACCAGTATCAACACTCAGATATTAAAAAAACAAACAAACACATATACATATATAATATGAATACATATAATATTCTATATTGTCCTTTATAGTACTATAGTAATAATATGTAGCCCTTGCTAAAGAAGTTAATTTATTTTGATAACAAATAGTCATAATTCATAAAAGTTCATTATGTATTGAAGTGTGTAAAAATTCAAAATATGGTTAAAATACAGAACAATTTAAAAATGTGAAAGAAGTAATGTGTTAAAATATTAGTTTACATTTCATTAGATAGATAGATAGATAGATAGATAGATAGATAGATAGATAGATAGATAGATAGATAGATAGATAGATAGATAGATAGATATGTTAAAAAAAAAAAAAAAAGAGTAAGTTCCTGCTGGTTTAGGTCGTGTTTGTGAAACATGAGTCGTTCTGTTACTTCGGCTCACTGCATTATTACTTGTTTACTGAGTTGTCAATCACTACTTTCTTTGATTGTATTGGCATGTGTAAAGCTCTGGTGACTTGAGCCAATCACAGGCCAGTCTGAGGTCAAGGGGTGGGAGATAGCGGGATGAGGTGGGTCTCGTGAGCAGAGCGAGAAGACAGACACCCGTTAAAAAAAAAACAAAAAAAAAAACAAAACAAACAGACCCGTTACCCGGACCGAGTCTATGTTGGAGTGATTTGTTGGCCGAAAGTTCTTATTTTTATGGTGAACGGCCAGTTACCTGATGTGAAGAACTTTGTGTCCATCCCAGAGGTACTTCTAAGTATGTGAATGTTCAGAAAACTGTCTCTAAGCTGTGTAGTGTAAAAACAAACTGTTATTGATCACTCATCTTCCGTTGTCCCGGATCCGTACCGTACTGTCTTCTTCTGAACCGGGTCCGAGTCTCGGGTCATCAGCCTCAGCAGAGGAGCCCACACAGCCCTGTGCCCACACACATGCACCAGCTCCACAGATACAATCCCTCCAGTGTGTCCTGGGTCAGTCTGTTCTACACACGCATCCCCCAGTTTAAACAGAACCACATGGGGTTCACTCATATTCTGTGGTCCACGCACGCATGACTGATACCTGTCACTGACTGACACTGGGATCACTGCTGTGGGCCAGATACCAAGAAAGGAGAAAACAATAAAAATAAAATAAAAATAAATAAAATAAAATAAAATAAAAATAAAATAAAATAAATAAATAAATAAATGTATGTGTGTGTGTGTGTGTGTGTATATATATATAATTTAGTCCTCTTACTTGCTAAATTTTTCATTCACAAATGTAAGTTCTGTAACACAAAACCAAATATTATTTATTTTTTGAAAGATGTTGAACTTTAAAGCTGTTAGATAAATCTGGAAACAAAAAGGCTATGAAAAACAGAAGTATTTGCTCGGATTTGGACATTGTATTATAGTGTATTCCCCCTGGCAAACTTAGTAGTAGTAGTAGTAGTTTATTTCGAGCACACAGAATCATCGGATAACAAAGAATCATACAACGTGATCAAAACAAATAAATACATACATTTTTTTTGCACTCAAAAAGGAGTGGGAAGAAGTAAAACTTACTGACTCCCACCCCCTTTTTACAAACTAATAATCAACTAAATCCGCCTCCTTTGCTTTGTTAACACACATTTTCCTCTGCACATTTTTTACAATACACAAAACATCCATAAAAACCATTCATATACACTTTTTTAAAGTCACCTCATATAATCAGATTTACAATAATCAACTGTTTTTAATATAAACTATAATACATATCCACCCCAAATATTACTCCAAATACAATGATCAATAAATATGATAGTATCTTCCTATCATGATAACCAATTAACTATAATATCTTATTTTGTGCGTACTTCTAATGTTCTATATTATACATCCTTTTAAATGCACAGATTGAAGAAGACATTTTTAAGTTTTGCTCCGGATTATTCCACAGATGTACCCCTCTAACAGAGATACACTGACTTTTTATGTTTGTTCTACACTTAATTTTCTTGTAGATTTCAATTCCCCTTAAATTATACTTCCTTTGCCTGGGCTCAAACATCTCCTGTAGACTGTAGAGGAGCATATGTTCTATACATTATAATAAGAGTATTGAGGTCAACCTGATTGTGTAGTTTTAGAGCATGTAATTATTATTTAATTACTTTGTTATTTTCTTGTTGTATACATTGTTTGTGTATTCTACTTCATTCAATAAAGATTTAATTAAGAAAAAATAAACTTCTGTGGGTTCATCACGTGATCCCATCACATATTTGAGGTCAGAGCAGTGCCTTGCATGTGGGCTGCTCACGAAAACGACATGCTGACTTCTGTTGTCTTTTGTAGTTTTACCCAAAAATCAAAATCGAAAATCGAGTTTTTAGAGGAAAAAATCGGGATTTATTTTTATTTATTTTTGCCAAAATCATGCAGCCCTATTTTAACATTGTACTTATTTTACTTAGAATGTTCAGGTTCATGTTTGTTCATGTTAAGTTTGAGTACAATTTCTAGATGTAAACATTTTCATCACAGAATCTGACTAAGTTCTTATCCTATAATTTATATTTTTTTACTCGTCCGACCCACTTTATATCATATCAGGCTGTATGTGGCCCTTAAACTAAAATGAGTGTTAAAATGTGAGAAAACATTCGATTAGCAGCATTAAAAATGTCTGGTAAAGGTTCATACTCTTCTTCCACATATAATTATTGTAGGTAATTCATTTATCAGACCAATTAGTAAAGCATGTAAACAACACAAACCCCATCTGATAAATGAATTACCTACAATAAGCATTAAAATGTTTTTATTTCATAGTTTTCACTTAATATGTCAGTAAATACATGTTTATTGCTTCAAAAATTAAACGCATGGTGTCCAGCTGAGCGGACATTTTTGCAGCTCCATGAAAAAGATTCAGAAAAAAAATTTCTTTAGGCATGTTTTTTCATGCCTAAAGAGAAATAAAAACACTCAGGAAAAAAATCTTTAAAAAAAAGTAAGCCAGAAATGACCTTACCCTTTCTGTAGAATATGTGATTTCAGGCAGTCAGGTATATGGATAAAAATGAGACTTTTCAAGATCACACAGAAAGTCTGTACAGCACCTTCAAAGTGAAACGACCAGTTTGTTTTTTGGCCCTAACACACCCAAGCTATGACACAGGCCTGCAACAGGGGTTTTATGTGACTTGTAGAGTCTGTTGTGGACCAGGTGTGTGTGTGTGTGTGTGTGTGTGTGTGTGTGTGTCCATCATATACATTTTTTCCCTGTTAAATTTTATTTCATGATTTACATATTAGAGACTGAAAACAGAAAACCGGGAACCATTTCTGTTAAATATTAATACTCCATGTACCCAAGTGATGTATTTCTTTTTCTTTTATTTAGTTTGAACTTAAAAAAATTCATTCAACTAAAGAAGAGTCTTTACATTTTAAGTTTTGTTGCGTTGTTTTATTCAAGTATTCATTTTATTTAAAAGCATAACAAAAAAGGGAATATCATAAGAGTAACCCAGGCCCTGCCCCATCGGCACATGAGACAGGGGTTACAAATATATTCATATATCCATATTTAACTAGATATTATCAACACACATGTGGCAAAGCCCCACTCTGAAAAACAACAGGACCCCCCCCTCAAGCCCTTTCATCTCTGTATTTTGTAAAAATCATTTGTTTGTATTTGTTTTTAAACTGTTTGTTTTTGGACATTGTTTCAGCTCCACACTCAGTCTGTTCCATAAGGAAGCAATTAGTTACCATCATCTAAATTTAAATGCTTTTAAAGAAATGGTTTTTCATTTTAAGAATATGGCTACATTATTTGACTCGTGTGTGTGTGTGTGTGTACATATATATATATTAATATATATATATATATATATATATATAATATATAGATACACACACCACACACACACACACACACACATATACTGTATATATATATATATATATAGATATATATATATATATATATATATATATACTTTTTTTTTTTTTTTTTTACTTGATCTGACCACAAACAAAATAGAACTCAGCTGAGGATCCACACCAAGCAGGAAATGGACCCAGACATTCAAATGCACGTCACTTTTATCATCCTTGTAAACTGATCTTCAAGCTCTGGGCTGACCCCTTGTGGGCTAAGTGGGTAGGGTCACAGTAAATGGAGTGGTGTCATCTGACTCTAAAGCCAAGCAGATGTTTAACCCTATACTGACAGTGTTTCCATCTTACTCCTGTGGCTTACACTCCCATGTGTGCATGTGTATTTAAAAGTGTGCCTAAGGTAAACCCAAGTCCTGTGTTCATACATCTGTCACTTTAGTTTGTTGACCAAGATTTGACCCATACTATTCTAAGAACTTTACCACTAACCAGTGAAACAAGAAATCTAGTGAACACAGGAATTATCTTAAAACATT
>NC_043964.1:55760393-55760737 GCF_902148855.1 Sphaeramia orbicularis | reverse complement strand
AAATACTGACTAATATGTGAAAAAAACTTAAGACTTCAGCTATCTAAATTAAAATAATCATTCATTGTTCAAGACCGCTCATTCTCTTTCTTAATTAAAACGAAAAACACATTTGAGATTTAATTTTCAAAACATACCCCAAATAGTTATCAAAATTCAATTTGAAATCTATAATTTGAAAATTCAAATGCATAAACAAAATGCTTTTTCATTTTAAGAATGTGGCTGCATTATTTGACTCATAAATAAAATGAGTAGCCAATCATCCAGTCTGCATTTTCAGTTTTTCTTATTCATGTTGCACATTTATGACACAATCCAAAGAAACAGACGACATTGCTTTT
>NC_043964.1:55642863-55760293 GCF_902148855.1 Sphaeramia orbicularis | reverse complement strand
TGGCCCCCAGGCCGCATGTTTGACACCTGTGAGGTAGAGGGCTTCAAAACTCATGGATCAAATACGATACGTTTGGTGTTACAGGGTTAAGACAGTTTGAACAGTACAAATCTGATTTTTTCAAATTCGATCCAGGCCACTTTCATATGTGATCTGAACGGCCAAGTCATATTTATCTGACCTTTACGTAATTGAAATGCGACAAATGTCCCAGTTGTTGGTCAGAGCGGAGGAAAACCATATTTCCTTCTGTAAACACAGTGTGTGTCTGCGTGGTCTGGTATTCCATCAGGACCTCTTTAGTGCATGTGGGTCACTTCAGGACCTCTTTAGTGCATGTGGGTCACTTCAGGGTCACTTCAGGACCTCTTTAGTGCATGTGGGTCACTACAGGACCTCTTTAGTGCATGTGGGTCACTTCAGGACCTCTTTAGTGCATGTGGGTCACTTCAGGGTCACATTCAGTTCAGACTCAAAACTGATAGAAGTCGCATTTAATGTGGAATATGAACCAACACGCAAAAAAAAAAAAAAAAAAATCAGATTTGACCTAAAAATCTGTGCATTAACATGTGATGTCCCTTTTGAATGTTGAATATTTAATTTGATCCTGTTTGGTTATTCATTTCTATTCTCATACATGATGATGTTTTATGCCACTCCTTCCTTTTTGCGTTGATTCGACAGTGTGCTGTTATGTAATCTGTGCCCTCTCTACTCTGATTCACTCAGTTTATTCGCAGTGTCATGTTTTCGCCTTTGCTGTACATATCTCTTTTATATTGTGTTGTTTTCTATGTTTTAGTGTCTTTGCTTACATCTTGTATTCTGCTGTTATGCTCTTCTGGAATATGAACAAACGTGCAAAAAAAATCAGATTTGACCAAAAAAATTTTAAAAAGGTGAATTAAGACCTGCTGTGTGAACGTGGTGTAAGTTATTTTAATTTGTACAACAAATTATTCAAGGAAAATCTAAAAGTATTGTTATGATATTGATGCTTCTTTCAATAAAACTTATAACTGCACCACTGTTATAATGTTGTTGGGGTTGAGGGGGGCCTGGGGGTTTTTCATCTTCCATAGAAAAAGACAGAACCACTGGTCTGATGAGTCACAGTGGCTTCAACCCTTAGTTACCATGGAAACACTGTCATCTTCTCCAACATTGATTCCCCAGTAAAACCCATGGAGCTGGATCAATGACAGTGGATGGACACACTGGGTTTCTATATATTAAATAATAAGATGAACAAAAACAAATTAAATATTTACAAAACAATAAATCATGTGGAAAAAAACTGACTACATAAAGTAAAAAAAAACAAAATCAAGCAACAAAATGAACAAAAACAGTCAAAGTGATCATTAAAATGAACAAAAATGAATAATAAACCAACAAAATAAGTCAAATGAAAAAAAAAAGAGCCACAAAATGAAAAAAATTTAAGAAAAATGTAATAAACCCATGGAGTTGGATCAATGACAATAGATGGACACACTTGTTTTTGTGTTCAGTTATTAATATCTTTGCTGAAAAAGTCACTTTTTCTTCAGTTTTCTCTGTTTTTTTTCAAGTTTTTATTAGTTTTCACTTGGTACACAACAATGATACAATGGTGCTTAATGTTAATGAGGGCTTCTATACATACGTAAAAAGTTTCAAAAAATGCTACAAAGTGGGGATGCAAATTATCGATTAATTCATTAATCGTTAGTTGGTTTCCCCTTATTGATGGATTAACGATTAATTGATAAGCGGCGATTTTCTTGAGAACCTGAATTTCTTTTTCAATACGGTCTATAAGAATAAAAGCTAAATACTGTTTATATACTTCATGATAAAAGCATGTCATATTCCTTAATGACTGATTTATTCAACCATTGGATACAGTCAGATCTGGAAAGATCCAGGAAAATATCAATGAAATGACAAAAACAGACTGTGATTTTACATGTCAAATGTAAAATAACACGAAAAAACTGTAACTGTGAATAACCAAAAGTTTCCATTTTTTAAAAGAATTTTTTTCTTTTCTCACAGAAAAATTCCATTAAAATACATTTGCAAATGTATCATAATTTCACAAATATTTCTTTTCTATTTATGAGATTAAACTGTTCATTTAAAGTTTAATACTGTAAAAAAAAAAATAAAAAAATAAAATGGGATAAAATTACTGACAATTAACGGTAACAGAAGTATTTGTTCTGTCAGTTGAACCAGACTTGTTTGTTCATTGACAAATATCTTGTGTAATTACAGGAGGTTTCACAACAAAAATGTCGAATAAATGTATTTGTGTGAATGTATAACATGTATAAGCACTGATAAACTGTCCAAATACAGTTTTTATCAGTGGATTGGACAACTGAGTCTCACTGAAAATTATTTATATGTATATTTATAGAGAATTGGATTGTTTTAATACATGTAAATATTCTTTATTAAACATTAAAAAGTCAAAAAAATATGCAAAATCTCATGTAAAGTTAGGGCAAAAAACTGTATTTTAATTATGGAAAATTACCGTATTTTTATTAGATGTTTATTTTCCGTTATTTAACAGTATTTTTTCGGCACCCCTGCAGCCGGAATAATCCTGTTTTGTTTTTTTTTTACAGTGTACTTCTCTTTTCTTTGTCTTTCGGTGTCTGTAAAACGATAGCTCCCACTGCTTTTCAAACCTGTTCATACAGTCAATCTCACAACAGCTCTGCCCCATTTTTTATTAAGTATAGTTCTTCAGTTTAGACAGTACTGAAGCCAACGCTGGCGCTCATCTCCCTCTTTCTAGCGGTGACGTCACGTGCAGACCCTCTATACATGTGCATTAGAACGTGCAGGTCACAGTGGATCTACAAATACACCAAACATTTATTAACAGACAGAATATTGGTAAAACTACACTTAGTTTTCTTTAGACATTTCAGGTTGTTCATATTTGTTTACATTTTTTGTAAACAGATTGTAAAGGTAAACATGTTCATATAATTTTACTTTTTTTTTACACTAAAACAAAGAGAAGAATATGGCGTTGTCATTATTTCTCGGTTATTTCGATAGTATTTGACTGGTCTGACCCTTTTGAGATCAAATCGGGCTGAATGTGGAACCTGAACTACAATGACTCTTAACATCTTCAGTGTCATTTTTGTATTTCACAGATTCATCCCACAGGTCGGACTGGACCCTTCGGCGGGCCAGTTCTGGTCCCCGGGCCACACGTTTGACACCTGTGGGTCAGTGGTTATATCTGTAAACTAAAGCAGAAGAGCTGAACCACACTGCAGCGTCACTGTTATCTTATGTAACAGGTCATGGGAAGTGGTGAAAACAGGTCCAAGAAGAAGACACTGAACTATTGAAGAGGAACGAATGGACAGATGTAGTGTTAAGACCAGGGGACATAAGGTGGAGAGCAGAACCACAACCCTGGACCTTTGATAGCTGACCCCAGGGCTGTTTGGGAACATGTGTTTGACATTCTACATCAGGGCTGTCAAACTCATTGTCTTCCCGGGGGGGGGGGGGGGGCACATTCAGCCGACACAGTGGACACTAATGCACCATCCCATACACTGGCATTCCTTTAACTTTCTTTTATGTAAATCAATTACTAATTGTTACTGGACTGTAATTAACAGAGTTTTTTTTGTTTTGTTTTAACAAAAAAGTTTTGATTTTTTTTTTTTTTGCATATTATCCAAGTGAGTAATAACTAGTATTACAGAATGTTAAAATGTGAGATAAAATCAGATTAGCAGAGACCCAGGAAAATGAAAATTTTAGCTTTTTTCCATTAAACAATTGTCTTGATTGGAAACCGCATAATGCAACAGTTTTGTTTGTTTTTTCAGACACATTTTTTTTTTTTTAATGGAATGTTCTTTGCAATGGACAGCATGTAAAACTGTCAAACTCTTGTCCCCTACAGAGGACAAAAATGCTTTGCTGGGTCTCAGGAGAATAAAAATGTTTTTATTTCATAGTTTTCACACAGTATAATAATAATAATAATAATAATGGATAAGATTTTATATAGCACTTTTCTAGACACCCAAAGCGCTTTACATTATTGATCCATTCTTCATTCGCTCTCACATTCTCCCTCTGGTGGTGGTAAACTCCATCTGTATCCACAGCTGCCCTGGGGCAGACTGACAGAAGCGTGGCTGACAATTCGCGCCTACGGCCCCTCCCACCACCACCAAACATTCATACACCAGTGTGAGTGGCACTGGAGGCAAGGAGGGTGAAGTGTCTTGCCCAAGGACACAACGGACTGACTAGGATAGAGCGGGATTTGAACCGCCAACCCTTCAGTTATCGGACGACTGGCTCTACCACCTGAGCCATGGCCGCCCCCCAATACATGTCAGTATGTCGGTAAATGCATGTTTCTGAGCTTCAAAAATTAAACGCATGGTGTCCAGCTGAGTGGACAGTTTTGTAGCTCCATGAAAAATAGGTTCATTAAAAAAATAAAAATAAAATAAAAATCACATCGTTTTTTTCATGCCTTAAGAGGAATAAAAACACTCAGGAAAAAAATCTTGATTAAGGTTCTCATAATTCCTGCATGAAAGGGTTAAACGGCACCACATTGTTTTTCAATTTACAGTTTTATTTTCTAAAAATCAGACCAGTGTCCCTGTATCTTACCGGCCAAATTCAAAGCTTTGGGAAATGTATCCAGATCCATTTATTCTCACCCAGTTCTGTGTATTTATTCTATTACAGAAACCGTCCATGTTTTGCTCATATTCCAATCAGATCTGTAAAAAATTCAAATTCACACTTGATATCATTGATACTGATTTATTGGATCAATCCACTTCCTATCTCTTATAATGGGAAAATTTGTCAAAGTGGCACCAAATCCAGAATCAGATCCGGATCAAAAAAATTTCAATCCCTTGTGTTGACATCATCATACAGAAGCTGTAGACCAAGTCTGAAGTCAATCAGAACTGGAGTTTCAGAGAAAAAGATGATTGAAATGTTTCCCCATAAGAGCCCATGTTAAATTTTGTGTCAGTTCCAGATCCAGAAGAAGATCCTGATCAGCATGTGGACATTATGTTTGGGTCATCTCCCCATCAGGGCTGGACTGGAGACATTTACACTGGATATCATTTACATTTACTGAGTTATTACATCTATCCACTTCCAATCACTTATAATGGGGACATTTTTCAAAGTCGCACCAAATCCAGAATCAAATCCAGATCCAAATAATTTCACTAACTTTTGCTGACATCATCATAAAGAAGCTGTATACCACGTTTGAAGTCAATCGGAATTGTAGTTTCGGAGAAGAAGATGATTGAAAGTTTTGTAACGGACGACAGACGATGTTATGTTGCAATTTTAAAACTTTTTGGTGTTAATTCTACTGTCATTTTTTTACAGCGAGGAATAAAAATACTCAGGAAAAAAAAATCATGCATGAAAGGGTTAATGTAAACATTTTCATAATTTAACGTTTTTCGCGCTAAATCAAAGAGAAAAAAATTGATGTTGTCATTATTTAGAGGTTATTATGCTATTATTTTTTAGCTTGATGCCCTAACTGGCACTTTGCAAATTCCTCCCATGGACCGGATTGGAACTTTTGGCAGGTCTCTCTCTCTCTGGTGTTTTTTTTTCCTTCCACTGTCTCCAAGTGTTTACACCTGGAGGACTCGGTTGGGTTCTGTACATTGGTTTCAGAGTCTGGTTTATTCCAGTTCTAAATGGAAAGGGTCATCAGAGAACTTTAGTTATGATGTGACTCTACACCACAGGTGTCAAAAATGTGGCCAAATCTGCCCCTCCCCCAGCCAAAGGTTCCATTCCGGCCCTGCAGGATGAAAGTGCAAAAATGACCCTGAACAGTCCAGGTTGGACAAATCCTTTTGGTTCAGGTTCCACACACAGACCAATGTGATCTACAGTCAAAAGAACAACACAAGAACCCAGAAAGAATGAGGACAAATTTTCTTTATGAAAAATTAAGTGGGAAAAAAAATGTGAAAAAAATAACATTACACTGTGAAAATATTTACATTTACAAAACTATTCTTTCACAATAAAATGCAAATAAATACATAAATAAAAACAAAGATGAACAACCTGAAATGTGCAGTTTGAACAATATTCTGCCTGTTCCTAAATGTTTGGTGCATTTATGGATCCACTGGGATCTGCAGTTGTGTTCATAATAATAAGAGATGGAATATTGTAGCAGTTGTTTTAGCTTGAAACTCCAAAATTCTAACAATATTCTGCCTGTTCCCAAATGTTTATGGAACACTGTGTGTGATATACATTTATAAATAACAAGTCGAGGCATAATATTATTAAAATTGCACTAATTTTTCAAATGAAATTTCTCTTTTTTCAGGTTACTCACATCTTTTTTGTAAAATGTAAATATTTTTCACTATTTAATTGAGGTTTTTTGTACTAAAACAAAAAGAAAAACTTGGATTTGTCATTATTTATAGGGTATTAAGTCATTATTTTACTGCTCTGGCCCACTGCAGATCAGATTGGGCTGAATATGGAACTGAACCAAAATGAGTTTGACAGCCCTGTTCTATACAAATAAAATGTGACTGATTATATTTTGGATTTGATCTTCTTCTAGTCTCCCTAAGGTTGGGACAGCACAGAAGCTCATGTGACTGATGCAGTAAAGTGAGTTTATCGAACGTCTTGGAGGAGCTCAAACTGCAGCTGTTTAAGTTTTGGCACTTTGTGGTTTCAGTTTTGTAGACAAAAAAAGGAAGTGTGTGGGAAAGACAAGTATTTTAGTTTTGTGCACTGTGGTTGTTGGTCCGGTCGGCCAGTCTGTTAGGACTGATAAGTGGAACCGAGTCTTCATTAGAACCATGGCAAACACACACGGCACACACCTTCACTGTTGGACCATAGGTAAGACACATTTTTACTGTGAGTGTTTTGTCGACAGCAGACATAAAACAGTAGGTAATTCTAACACACTGTCTTTTATGTCTATTCACTCGACACATTCTTGGTTATTATTATTATTGTGCTTTTTACATTCGGTTTTACACTTAATACCATGTCAGCGTCTTCAAAACACTTCACACCCTTCTGAACTAAACTGTGCATATGTTTCTCATTTCTCTGATGTGAAAGTATGTCTCTTACAGTCAGTCTTTTCCAGCTGCAGAATTATATTTAACCATAGCAGCTCTTGCTAAACTTGCGGTACTTTCTTTGAAACAGTTCCCTTTCAGCTCATAACAGTTTTACTGAAAGAAGCAATTTGAGAATGTGACACAGTGTGAAGGCAAATATGAAAGTAAGACCTGTCTTGGTGGAGGTCTGCGCTCTCTGAGTGCTTTTCTTGTTGTGTTGTTATTTTGACTCTAGATCTCATTGGTCTGTTTGTGGAACCTGAACCAAAATGATTTGGACACCCTGGACTGTTCAGGTTCATTTTTGCACTTTCATCCCGCGGGCTGGAATGGAACTTTTGGCAGGCCAGATTTGGCCCCCGGGCCACATGTTTGACATCTGTGTTGTGGAGGATGATGGTGTTTTCACAATAACTGTGGAGCCTCTGAATGTCCAAATATGGTCATATTTGATGACCATGAAAAGATGAAGAACTGTATTTTACACCAATCATTGACATGGATTGATAGGATTAGTGGATCAACAGGAATTAAACAGATTAGATCAGTAGATGGTTTAGGTTAAAGGTGGACATTTGGGTCTTTAAGGGTTTAAGGTGGACGTTTGGGTCTTTAAGGGTTTAAGGTGGACGTTTGGGTCTGTAAGGGTTAAAGGTGGACGTTTGGGTCTGTAAGGGTTAAAAAAAGGAAAACTGTCTCATACAGTTTGATGCAGAATACTCACAGCAGTAGTATCAGTCCTACAGTACAGGCCTAATATGATGTTCTACTCAGATGTTCACACTTTTTGTTGTTCTATGGATGTATCAGTAAAAAAAAATGCAACATCATAACAGCAGAGTTTCAGATTGACTGTATTTACTTGTCACTGCTACGACAGGAGCTGTCATATTTTCTTCTTCTTACAATGAAACTCAAAACCATTCTGAAGAATTTTGACAGAAACACATATATTTCATTTCCTCATTCTTGTCAGATGTGTTTTGTCATTCATTGTCCACTGAGTGCCACAGCTGTCTATCATCACAGTAGAGATTATGGCTACGGCAGCATGAGTCACTGTAGAGGAGCTGTTGTGGTCGATGGGCCAGTCTGATTAGATTAGATTTCATGTGAAAGAGTATAACATCAAAATTATATGTTGAACTGAAACACTAATGTAGCAAGTGCTACACAATTTGATGATTAGCATTAGCAGGTTGCTTTGCTTTAGGCTAGTTTGCAATGAATGTTAAGAGAATTCAAAAGATTTCCAGGTTCGGCTAGCACAGCCGAATGATTAAACTGATGTACAGAATGCAATGAAAAACAGGAAACATGAGTTGCAAGTAAAAGTGGTACCATGTATTGACAAAAGAAATATTTGCAATATATACAAAACAAAGGTTTGATCAACCAGTTAAATTATTATGTTCTTTAATTAAAAAAAACAACTGTTTATAATTCTTAATTTGGGTGCACCTTAAAGAGTTTCAATCTAATGCCACGTTTCCACAATGTGGAACCAGCTCGGCTCGGCTCGGCTCGACTCGACATTCCTGGAGACCATTCCCATTACAGGATACTACTACCTTTAAAGTACCTGGACGTCATAGTTTTGCGGCGCGTTATTTCCATGTCGTCTGTTCAGAGAGTTGCTGAAAACTCGCTCGTTGCGTGTTGTCTCGTCTGAATTTTTATGTCGGCCACCAAAGACTGAATCTCCTCGACCGACCATGGTGTGGTTTTGGGCTGTTATCATGTGGATTACTGTACCGCTATATTTACTGTCAACTTCCGCATCTGTTTTTTGTAAAACGGCCGGTCACAGAGAAAACTGTCTGACCAATCAGTGGTCTGCAGTGTTATACGTCACGGTTTAGTATCGCTTGGAACCTCAGCGGAGGTGATACCAAAAAACTAGTACCAGGTACCAGATTCCAGGTCCTTTTTCATAATGGAAACACAAAAAGGCCGAGCCGAGTCGAGTCGAGTCGAGTCGAGTCGGTACCATGCAGTGGAAACGCGGCATAATGGATATTTTTTCTGTTCTTTCATACGAAATCCCTTTCACACAGGTTTACCATCAGTTCCAATCCGATAAAGGGAAAAAACCAAGTCAGATGTCCAAAAATCCAGAAAAAAAAGCAGTCCGTTGTAGTCAAGAGTCCAAAAATAAATAAGGGAATTGGTCTGGGCAGTGTGTGTGTGTGTGTGGTGTGTGTGTGTGTGTGTGTGTGTAGGTGTGTGTGTGTGTGTGTGTATGTGTGTGTGTGTGTGTGTGTGTGTGTATGTGTGTGTGTGTGTGTGTGTGTGTATGTGTGTGTGTGTGTATGTGTGTGTGTGTGTGTAGGTGTGTGTGTGTATGTGTGTGTGTATGTGTGTGTGTGTATGTGTGTGTGTGTGTGTGTATGTGTGTGTGTGTATGTGTGTGTGGTGTGTAGGTGTGTGTGTGTGTGGTGTGTGTGTGTGTTCCTATTATGCTGGTAGATCAGATCAGTTCACTTCAGCAGATCCCAGTTCTTCTTTTTGTTCCTAGCTCTCCATCGGGGTTTCCAATCACAGGAAAAAACCTGGCCTGAATAACACGAGGCCGACTTTAACTACATTCACTCTTTGTTAACGTTAATCAAACCAAACACATTCAAATAAATCACAAATAAATCACAAATCTACAGCTGTACCAAGTTTTGACATCAAATTCCTTATCTAAAGGAATCAAAAGTGCATAATTTCACTTTAAGTATACCAAACTTAATTAATATTCCAAATGCATGGTCAGTTTTGTCCATAGTAAACATTAAACAGGTTTTATTGATTACGGATAGCACTTCCGGTTTAGCGGATAGCACTTCCGGTTTAGTATGCTAATGCTAGCAGCTATGAAGCTAGTGCTAACGCTAAGTGCTAACTAGCATCCGCTAATGCCAAGTACTAACTAGCGTCCACTAATGCCAAGCACCAACTAGCATCCGCTAATGCTAAGTGCTAATAGGCCTCTGCTAACCAGCAACCACTAACCAGCGACCACTAACCAGTGACCACAGCACAGTTAAATACACCAAGTACATGCATTTTACAGACATATATACACATTAGGCAACATATAGCAGGGGCAATCAGAGCAGTGCACTGAAATACAAAGGACAATAGCAACAAGCTAACGGCAACAGCAATACAACTCACCAATTCAGGAGTTTGGTTCACTTCTCCTTTCTTTTCCCTTTCTCTGGTCCTCAGTAGACCTCTATAACTGTAGCGGAAAACACATCTATACATTAAACTGTCCAAGAATATAAATGTGGTGCAGATCAGTGTTAAACAGGTGAGTATTTACCAGATCAGTGTTAAACAGATGAGTATTTACCAGCTCAGTGTTAAACAGGTGAGTATTTACCAGCTCAGTGTTAAACAGATGAGTATTTACCAGATCAGTGTTAAACAGATGAGTATTTACCAGCTCAGTGTTAAACAGGTGAGTATTTACCAGCTCAGTGTTAAACAGGCGAGTATTTACCAGCTCAGTGTTAAACAGGTGAGTATTTACCAGCTCAGTGTTAAACAGGTGAGTATTTACCAGCTCAGTGTTAAACAGGTGAGTATTTACCAGCTCAGTGTTAAACAGGTGAGTATTTACCAGCTCAGTGTTAAACAGGTGAGTATTTACCAGCTCAGTGTTAAACAGGTGAGTATTTACCAGCTCTGTGACTCCATGTTTGCCGTCCACTCCACAGCTCACTCTACCGTCTTCTCTCTCTCACTTCCTCTACCTGTCGGCTCTACTTTCGTTTGATGCCTCAGCTCTGCTCTGATTGGTGCTCGAATCTCGCGACACTGTGACTGTTTCCGGCTACACAGGTAGTGCAGGCACGCACAAAAAAAAAAAAAAAAAGATAAATAAACACAGTCACATTGACAATACTTCCAGTTGCATTTTGGAAATTATACAATAAATAATTTCCAAATTGGTAAGGAGACCTGGGTTACACTAAGGTCCAATCCCAATTCACCCCTTGGCCCCTCCCCCTTAGCCCTACCCCTCCATTTTGTGTGTTCACATGAAGGGGGTAGGGGTGTTCTGATTGTCAGTGAGTCGGAGGGGAGGGGCTAAAGCAGAGGGCTGTTTGACCCTCCAAATGGAGATTTTTCAGGACCACACTACAAACACAGGGGTCTGAGAAATCTGCCATAATTCAGTTCCACTCATGAGTCAGATGGAGGTAAACACAGAAAACAGAGCAGCAGTGACCAAAGAAACACACACATGGACAGATTTACTTCAGAAACTAGAAAAGCACTCAGAGAGCACAGACCTCCGCCAAGGCAGATCTGCCCCCCCCCCCCCGATCACCACCAAAATTTAATCATTTGTTCCTTGTGCCAGTATCAACATTTCCTGAAAATTTCATGAAAATCCATCCATAACTTTTTCAGTTATCTTGCTAACAAACCAACCCTGGCAAAAACATAACCTCCTTGGCAGAGGTAACTGAATCAGTTGATCGTCCATTTAATGCCATTTCAATGTGTTATAGATTGCATTTATTGGAGTTTGCTGTTGATAGACATAAACAGACGTCCAAAGCCCATGGAACACAGACGGTTCCAGCTGCTGACCACATGGAGAACATCTGTTTATAGAAGCATTGATGACTGATGAAGGGTTGTCCCATTTCACAGGGGAATGTTTCAACCACTACCCCTTACAACTGCATTTCAAGGAGTAGTGCCAAGTGCAAGGGCTGAGGGGAGGGGCCAAGGGGGAGGGGCCAAGGGTGAACTGGGATTGGGCCTAAATGTGTGTGAATATGACAGTAAAAAGTGTACTAAATCATGTCATGTTTTTTTTTTTCTTTTTTCAGTGTGTCTCCTCTTCACCTCCTCTTTACCTGCTGCAGGTCAGTCCATTATCCTGTGTTCCATTTCAGTTCACACTGGGTCAAATATTTAATCTAATATTCTATGTATGTGATGTTTTGTATCTGACAGGAGTTCAGATCAGACTGGTTGGTCTGGTTCTACTCGGTGCTCTGGTAGGGTTGAGGTCTTCCATGGTGGTACCTGGGGAACAGTCTGTGATGATGGATGGGACTTAAATAATGCTCAGGTGGTTTGTAGACAGATGAACTGTGGGGCGGCAGTGAGTGCCCTAGGCTCCGCCCACTTTGGTCCAGGATCTGGTTCAATCTGGCTCGATGATGTGGTCTGTTCAGGAAGTGAGAGTTCTCTGACTGAGTGTCCACACCCAGGATTTGGGTCACACAACTGTGGACATGGTGAGGACACTGGTGTCATTTGTTCAGGTGAGAGACTTTTGGTTGAAGAATTCTAAGATATTCTGAAAGTTGTATTTTTTTTTTTGTTTTTTTTTTTAAGTTTTCAGACGTTTATTTTCTGTCATTGTGATTATTGATGCACAAATATAATTTGGATTGTGCCAACATATTATTCTGTTAGAACAACTGATTACTTGACTTGTGATAACATAAAAATACAAGTTGAAAACTATGAAAATAATCTTAACATGGAAATCCTAAATAAATTCTGTCAACTTAAGTGGCAGTTCAGGAGAGTGGGCGGAGTCAAACCAGCATCATCATGGTTTGGTGACGTAACGTCCAAATGCATCAAGGACGATTATCAGGTTTCTTTTCCAGTCGTGAACTTAGGGGGCTCTTTTGCCCCTCGTTTCAATGTGTTATGTTACAACACACGTAATGGATGTTTTTAGTTAAAGAAATTGACTAAACTGTTTGAACTTCCATTATTTAAAATTATGGAAGTAAAAAAGATTTTAAACTTTGTATTTTTTTAACTGAAATTGCTTCAATTAAGTGTAATACTACTACTACTACTACTACTGATAATAATAATAATAATAATAATAATAATAATAATAATAAATTATTATTCTTATTCTTCTTCTTATTATTATTATCAGTAGTAGTAGTAGTGGTGGTAGTATCGTTCTTCCGGTCATTACCCAGAGCTCATGAACATAGGTGAGAGTTGGAACATAGGTCGACCGGTAAATTGAGCGCTTCGCCTTTCAGCTTAGCTTCCTCTTCACCACAATGGACCGGTTTAGCGTCCACATCACTGCAGATGCCGCCTCGATGCGCCTGTTGATCTCCTGCTCCATCCTACCCTCACTCATGAACAAGATCACAAGACACTTAAACTCCTCCACCTGAGGCAGGACTTCCCCCATGACCTGGAGGGGGAACTCCACCCTTTTCCAGCTGAGGACCATGGCCTCAGACTTGGAGGTGCTGATCTTCATCTCAGCCGCTTCACACTCGGCTCTGAACTGCCCCGGCAAGAGCTGGAGGTTAGATTAAATTAGATCAGATTAGATTAGATTAGAGATACTTTATTGAAAATTCAAGCATCCAGCAGCAGCAGTAAACACACTAAATACACAAGGCACAATAGTAACAAAAACCCTATACAAATACAAATATACAAAAGCTAAACTAAGAGGACCACATCATCTGCAAAAAGCAGTGACGAGATCGTCCTGCCACTGAACTCGACCCCCTCCACCACCTAGAACTTCTGACCATAAAAGTTATGAACAGTTCATTTAATGTTATTCTATTTCCTTATTTATTGCTGCTTTTTGCTGTTTTCACATCTAGAATTTGTGTGGACGCTATGTGCCTCCTGTTCCTATTCCTGATGTCTTTTGATACATTCACATGTTTATGTTTCTATCTAAGTTGGGGGTGGGGACTTATGTTCAGAAGGACAGTACAAATGTACACACTGTATGATGCATCCATGTTATGATGTTGAAAATCCACAAATAAAATTATAATAAAAGTTCTGAACAGAACTGGTGACAAAGGGCAGCACTGGTGGAGTCCAACCCTCACCGGGAACAGGTCCGACTTACTGTCGGCTACGTGGACCAGGCTGGCACTCCTTTAGTACATGGACTGAACGGCCGCTAACGAGAGGCCATCCACCCTGTACTCCTGGAGCACCCCCCACAGGATCCCCCTGGGGACACGGTCGTAAACCTACTCCAGATCCACAAACACATGTGGACTGGATGGGTAAACTCCCATGCCCCCCCCAGCACCCTAGCAAGGGTAAAGAGCTGGTCCACGGTTCCACGTCCAGGATGAAAACCGCACCGCTCCTCCTGGATCTGAGGTTCAGCTATCGACCGTACCCTCTTCTCCTGTACCCTGGTGTAGACCTCACCGGGGAGGCTGAGGAGTGGGATCCCCCTATAGTTGGAACACACCCTCTGGTCCCCATTCTTAAAGATGTGGACCACCACCCCGGTTTGCCACTCCAAAGGCACCGCCCCTGATGTCCACACAATGTTGCAGAGGTGTGTCAGCCATGACATTCCTATAACATCCAGAGCCTTGAGATACCCAGGGTGGATCTCATCAATGCCCCCAGGCTCCACCGATGCAGAGTAGTTCCACTACCTCTGCAACTTCTGAGTTCGACTCCAACACCAGTCATGACTGATGAGATGTAATAACAGATGTGAATTAACCAAACTAGTAAACATCCGTCTACACCAGGGGTGTCCAGTCCTGGTCCTCTAGAGCTACTGTCCTGCATGTTTGAAGCCTATCATCAAACTCTGCAGAAGTCTGAGAACGACCGTCAGGTGTGCTGGAAGAGGGATCCATCTAAAACATGCAGGATAGTAGCTCTGGAGGACCAGGACTGGACAGCCCTGGTCTACATCATGTAATTTTTAATTCAGCTGGATTAATTTTTTTTTTTTTTTAGTTCAAACAACTTATAAACAAGTTCAACTAATAAACAAATCTGTGTCCAAAAACAAAGACAGACGTAGACACAAGAAAGGATATTTCATTGAGACAACACGATGTACGTTAACAGAACAAGTTCTGTTTTTTCATTTGACATAAAAATTTAAGGCAGCCCTTTTACTCATATTTTTACGTTGAAAAAAGAAATTGTATTTTAAAGTATGTTTATGTTTCATTGTAATGTGAGTTAAGATTGGACAATAATAGTGACTGTTTAACTGATGTTAATCAAACATTTTTAACTTTGGCTATACTTGTTTGTTTTAATCAAAGACCTTTAAATGTTTGGTAAATATGTGTTTTCTTTGCTTAGGTTCTCACATCAGACTGGTTGGTTCTGGTTCTACTCGGTGCTCTGGTAGGGTTGAGGTCTTCCATGGTGGTACCTGGGGAACAGTCTGTGATGATAGATGGGACTTAAATGATGCTCAGGTGGTTTGTAGACAGATGAACTGTGGGACGGCAGTGAGTGCCCCAGGCTCCGCCCACTTTGGTCCAGGTTCTGATCCAACCTGGCTCGATGATGTGGCCTGTTCAGGAAGTGAGAGTTCTCTGACTGAGTGTCCACACCCAGGATTTGGAACAGAAAACTGTGGACACAATGAGGACGCTGGTGTCATATGTTCAGGTGAGAGACTTTTGATTGAAGAATTTTAAAATATTCTGGAAGTTTCTTGTTTATAGTTTTCAGACTTTTATCTTCTGTCATTGTTAAATATTGATTGTGTTTCATTGTAATGTGAGTTGATACAGAAAAAAAAAGCGATTTTTAATTTGGGCTATAGTTGTTTGTTTTAATCAAAGATCTTTAAAATGTTTGGTAAATATGTGTTTTCTTTCCTTAGCTTCTCAGATCAGACTGGTTGGTTCTGGTTCTGGTTCTGGTCCTGGTTCTACTCGGTGCTCTGGTAGGGTTGAGGTCTTCCATGGTGGTACCTGGGGAACAGTCTGTGATGATGGATGGGACTTAAATGATGCTCAGGTGGTTTGTAGACAGATGAACTGTGGGACAGCACTGAGTGCCCCAGGCTCCGCCCACTTTGGTCGAGGTTCTGATCCAACCTGGCTCGATGATGTGGCCTGTTCAGGAAGTGAGAGTTCTCTGACTGAGTGTCCACACCCAGGATTTGGAACAGAAAACTGTGGACACAGTGAGGACGCTGGTGTCATTTGTTCAGGTGAGAAATCCTTTTCCACTGTTGTCCATAAAGTTGGAATACAATACTTGGACCTTTCCTCATGAGATGCTTGTGCCGATGTGGTTGATTGTGAACAGATCAAGTGGAGCTGGGACTCAGTATGTGATCACCACCTGGTTAAAGATGATTAGTGACTGTATGAACAGGAACAAGAGGAATGTGTCTGAAAACAAAAGCATTGCAACTTCATAGACGACAGTGTCCAATGGTTAAGACTGTTTAAACTTGAACCTTGATTTAATATATGGTTCGGTTCCATTTATAATGGTTTTTCCTTTTTGGTTGAAGCGAGTCTCCCCAAACCCAGCATCTCTATGAATCCTGCCACAGAGGTCACCTGGGGTCAAAGCGTCAGCATCACTTGTTCAATTTCAGCGGCATTTTTGGATGGAACGTTCCGTCTGATGGCGTCCTCAGGCTCACGTAGAAACCCTCAGACATCAACTTCCAACTCAGCTACGTTCAACATCCCTACAGTGACCTTTGAGAATGACGGATCGTACCAGTGTCAGTCTCAGAAGACCATTTCAAGTCAAACATTCAGTTCTCCCCCAAGTGACCCTGTCACACTTCGTGTTACTGGTAAGAAATACAGAAACAGAGAGGTTCCATGGATTCTACAGACTAACCACGAGTTCAGGTTCCAGATCAGGTCCAGATCAGGCAGGATCACTGTTCAAGAAGGACGACAAAGTCAGACGACGAAACCAGGTCCAATCCAACCATTAGTCCATTGTTGTGACCATGGAGAAGGAACCTGGACTCATGGTCAGTCTGTGAAATCCATGAACTGGCAAGTGGCATACTGGACCCTAGAGACACTAGTGGGAAGGACGAGAGGCAGTTAAACACCACTAGTACTACCTAGACAGCTAACCACCACTAGTACTACCAAAACATTGAACCACCACTAGTACTACCTAGACATTTACCCACCACTATTACTACCTAGACAGTTAACCACCACTAGTACTACCTAGACATTTACCCACCACTAGTACTACCTAGACATTTACCCACCACTAGTACTACCTAGACAGTTAACCACCACTAGTACTACCAAAACATTGAACCACCACTAGTACAACAAAACAGTTAACCGCCACTAGTACTACCTAGACATTTACCCGCCACTAGTACTACCTAGACAGTTAACCGCCACTAGTACTACCAAGACAGTTAACCATCACTAGTGCTACCTAGACAGCTAACCACCACTAGTACTACCTAGATAGCTAACCACCACTAGTACTACCTAGACAGTTAACAACCACTAGTACTACCAAGACAGTTAACCACCACTATTACTACCCAGACAGTTAACCACCACTAGTACTACCTAGACAGTTAACCACCACTGGTACTACCTAGACAGTTAACCACCACTATTACTACCTAGACAGTTAACAACCACTAGTACTACCAAGACAGTTAACCACCACTATTACTACCCAGACAGTTAACCACCACTAGTACTACCAAGACAGCTAACCACCACTAGTACTACCTAGACAGCTAACCGCCACTAGTACTACCAAGACAGCTAACCACCACTAGTACTACCTAGATAGCTAACCACCACTAGTACTACCTAGACAGTTAACAACCACTAGTACTACCAAGACAGTTAACCACCACTATTACTACCCAGACAGTTAACCACCACTAGTACTACCAAGACAGCTAACCACCACTAGTACTACCTAGACAGCTAACCGCCACTAGTACTACCAAGACAGCTAACCACCACTAGTACTACCTAGATAGCTAACCACCACTAGTACTACCTAGACAGTTAACAACCACTAGTACTACCAAGACAGTTAACCACCACTATTACTACCAAGACAGTTAACCACCACTATTACTACCCAGACAGTTAACCGCCACTAGTACTACCTAGACAGCTAACCGCCACTAGTACTACCAAGACAGCTAACTGCCACTAGTACTACCTAGACAGTTAACCATCACTAGTACTACCTAGACAGCTAACCGCCACTAGTACTACCTAGACAGTTAACCATCACTAGTACTACCTAGACAGCTAACCACCACTATTACTACCTAGATAGCTAACCACCACTAGTACTACCTAGACTGTTAACCACCACTAGTACTACCTAGACAGTTAACCACCACTAGTACTACCAAGACAGTTAACCACCACTATTACTACCTAGACAGCTAACCACCACTGGTACTACCTAGACAGTTAACCACCACTGGTACTACCTAGACAGTTAACCACCACTATTACTACCTAGACAGTTAACCACCACTAGTACTACCTAGACAGTTAACCACCACTAGTATTACCAAGACAGTTAACCACCACTATTACTACCTAGACAGCTAACCACCACTGGTACTACCTAGACAGTTAACCACCACTAGTACTACCTAGGCAGTTAACCACCACTAGTACTACCAAGACAGTTAACCACCACTGGTACTACCAAGACAGTTAACCACCACTAGTACTACCTAGACAGTTAACCACCACTAGTACTACCAAGACAGTTAACCACCACTAGTACTACCTAGACAGTTAACCACCACTGGTACTACCTGGACAGTTAACCACCACTATTACTACCTAGACAGTTAACCACCACTAGTACTACCAAGACAGTTAACCACCACTAGTACTACCTAGACAGTTAAACACCACTGGTACTACCAAGACAGTTAACCACCACTAGTACTACCTAGACAGTTAACCACCACTAGTACTACCTAGACAGTTAACCACCACTATTACTACCTAGACAGTTAACCACCACTAGTACTACCTAGACAGTTAACCACCACTAGTACTACCTAGACAGTTAACCACCACTAGTGTGATATATCAGCACCTCTCTATAATAAATAAACCTGCTGGTCAGTTAATAAGTGCCTTAATGTGATTAATAAAATAAAAAGTGAATTTCTGTTTCCTGTTTACCCAGTGAATCTGCACCAGCCCAGTATCTCTGTGACGTCTCCTAGCGGAGGCCTGGTGTGGGTTCCTGAAGGTGCAGAGGTCACCAGAGGTCACAGCTTTGTCATCACTTGTTCTGTCAGCACTGGATACCCCGGAGGCCGGTTCACTCTGATCTCCGACTCCGACAACGTCACCACCACCGAGGCTGCGGTCAACAACTCTGCCTCCTTTAACTTTTCTGTGGCGGAGTACGAACACCAGGGAAACTACAGCTGTGTGTATGAAGTGACAGGGTCCACACGCACATTCACATCTCCACAAACAGCAGCCGTTCATATCATCATTAAATGTAAGTACACCAAAATCAATGCTCATGTTGTCAGGATAATGTGCGGTCAAATTTGAATTAACCCTAGGAGGTAACTGAGTGAGTGTCTGGACCCTCCGCTCGTCTATAAACGGGTCAAAATGACCCCAGTTCAAATCAATGTGTTTCTATGATGCTTATGTCATTTTGTCAGTTAAAAATAATCATTTATATCATATTTTAGTCCACAAAAGAAGGAATGGGCAGCTGTGGAGGTAGAGCAAGTCATCCAATAACCAAAGGGTTGGTGGTTCAAATCCCGCTCTGTCCTAGTCATGTGCCATTGTGTCCTTGGGCAACACACTTCCCCCTCCTTGCCTCCAGTGTCACTCACACTGGTGTATGAATGCGTATGAATGTTTGGTGGTGGTGGGAGGGGCCGTTGACATGGACTGTCAGCCACGCCTCCATCAGTCTGCCCCAGAGCAGCTGTGGATACAGATGGAGTTGAACACCAGCACAGTGAGAATGAGTGAGTGGATGAATGATGGATCCACTGTATACGCTCTGACAATGTGTTCATAGAAAAGCACCGCTTAAATCTAATCCATTACAATAATTTTATGTTTGAGATCATTTATATTTTTAACTTTTTTTTTTTTACAATTTTAAAATGTTTTTAAAAATATTTTTTTTAATTTGAAAAGCCAATTATATATAGTATATAATAAGATATAGTATATAATAGCAATAGAACAATGTCCACATCCATTTAGTGACTGAATCCTTTGGTTTTACTGTTAAATGAGTCAAACGTTCAGATGTACTTCTATTGTAAATGAATGTGGGTCTTTTTGACCCATCTATGGAAGCCTGGGGTACTCAGACAAAAGCTACAATTTCAAAAAATCTATAAAAGGCAAGTTAAAAATTTTAACGATATGATGTCAGTGACATTTTATTTTTTCAGGAATACCTGGAATTAGGGCTGGGTATCATGGCCAATTTCCATAATCGATTCGATTTCGATTCATAAGGTTCTGAATTGATTAATCACGATTCGATTCGATCCAATATCAATTTCAATTAGGTATTAACTGATTGATTCAGATTAATTTAGTGATATCAAAGTACAATTTTGAGTTGTAACCTGATTATTTGACTACCGCAGTCATGCAACACATCAATACTGGAATCAATATTGATATTAGAAAGGAAATCAAAATGACATTTCCGCAGGAAGGAGCTGAATCTGCTCTGAAATAATGAACGGGACAGAAACATGTCCACGGTTCTACAGTGGATCAGAACGGGGGGGGCATATCAGTCGGACATTGTCGCTTTACTCTTCCTCTAACTCCATACTCAGCTATAGGTGATAGTACGGATCCAAGTTATCATTCCAAGAACGAGCGGCTTCCGCGACTCACCTCGGACAACCCGGACAGCCAGTTCCTTCACACTGCGGGTTTGAGTTTGAGGCCAGGAGGACCTCCAGTGGAGGGTTTTCCCCACCCTTCCTCTGCGTCTTTTCCACACCAGAGCCGTCACAAGTGAGACCAAGACGCACTGTCTTCCCCAGGGGTTTGCAAGACAGAGCCGGTCGTGTTTCCGCGTACTCCCAGTCCTGCTCTGAAAAATCGATCTCATCCACTATTAATCGATTACGCAAAATTAAAACGAAATCAATCTAAGATCAATTAAATTGATTTTTTTATCCAACCCTACCTGGAATATGAAATGATAACTTTTCATTACAAAGCTTTTGGAAGAAAACAATCTCACCGGGCCATTTTAACCCACTTATGCATCAAAGGGTTAATATTGTAACCCCATGACACAACTGCATTGGAATTCCTTTAAATTGACATGAAATTAAATAAAAATGCTATTCAACAATGTAAGAACTGCTTTTCACAACCACGTGGATTAGGGTTATAGTTACTAAATTGTTGATAGATCACTGTTGGTTGACTGTAACTACTCTGATATGCCCTGTTAGAGCTGATAATGTTACGATGCATTATGTTACAAAATTATTTATTTTTTTTATAAAAACTGTGAAAACACAGACCCAGAATCAGACTGAGACCCAGAATCAGACTCAGACCCAGACCCTGTTTGAGACCTGAGTCTGGGTCTCCGTCTGAGTCTGAATCTGGGTTTGTGTTTTTACAGTGTGCACTAAAAATTCAATTTTACAAAGGATAATACTTTGGAAGTTGAATTGCAATTACTGAATTATTGTGTTGTATTCAATAACTGACTGTCAGATTAAAAACTCCTTCAATAAGTGTTGTCTGCTCCGTGTCAATAACTTTCAGACTGACCTGAGTTAGTGTTGTGCTGACCCTGGTGGTCCTCTGGTGGACTGTGGTACAAACTGAAGTAGACCCCATCTGACAAGTTTGGAATTACATAAAGAGTGACTTTTATGGAACTTACTATTAGAGCCCGACCGATTAATCGACTCTACAGTGGAATGATTACACCTTTAATCACTAAATTATTGAGTCACTGTATAATGTTATAAAATTGTTACATTATACGAAGATTCTTTTTGCCCACTTTATAATGTAATAGATGATTAAGAGTCTGGTTTTGACCAGCTCTACATGTAAAGTGTCATGAGATAAGTTTTGTTATAATTTGGCACTATATAAATAAAACTGGATTGACTGATTGACTGACATTAAATGTTAAGTTTTAACATTATGTGCAAAAAGCTGTTACAGTGTGAGTTCAGCATTTTGTAACATTATTGAACAGTTAGAACATATGAGTTTTTAGAACATGTTTTTTGTAACATCATTTCAAACATACCCTTTTAAAAGCCAAAGTATTCATGTGCAGTAATCTTATTAGATATAAAAAACACACGCAACTTAATAAAGCTGATCATTTGTCTCTTCCAGATCATTGTATCTCATGTGCATTAGCTGAACTGTACTCTGATCACTAATTTGACAGTCGCCCTCCAAGCACCATCTGATAATATCGTTGTAATGCTGTTCAACATGTTAAATCTTCGGTTAGATAATGCTGTATATTATCCATATAGTTTCAGAACTGAAACTGAAACAAGATTATTCACATGATACACAGTGGTATCATCATTTTACATTATATTTTCAAATCAATTTGAAACATTTGGACATTTATGCCAGGTCATCTCAGGCAAACATAAGTGAAAAGAAGACTGGGTGGTGTATTAATTATCCAGTCATTTAAAGCAGAAGAAAATGCAGCTATTTTAAACGTCTTTCAAGAATTTTTGAAACAAAATGTTCAGTGTTGCCCAGTTTGCCTCGGTACACTGTAAAAAGCAGAAGTGCAACTGACCACAGCAACTCAGTTAAGAGCCAATCACATTCCACCGAGGGTTCTGCTGGTTTACAGTAAGAGCGCAAAAAAAAGAAAAGTGTAATAAGTAAATGTGAAAGCAGTGACTAAGGCATAATAACTTCCTCTATTTTGGAGTTGAACTTCTCTATTAAGTTCTCTATTAAGTTAATAATCTTGCAAAAGAAAGTAACAAGGGTCATTAAGGATCAAAATTGTTAAAATTAAAGATCTGGTAGAATTTCAAACCGCTCAGATATTATTCAAAGCAAACAACAAATTACTACCAGGAAATATTCATAGAAAGGGAAGTGGTTCGACTGAATTTGAAAAGTTTAAAAGTAAGAAGGACAAGGAGAAGTGTTTGTGTTTGAGTTTGTGGAGTAAAATGATGGAACAGACTGAAGGTGGAGCTCAAAGGACGTCCAAACATCAGCCAATTTCAAAAGAGGTTTAAAGAGATGGTTTATAGACGGAATCCAGCTGAAGAAGGGCTTTGAGGGCCAACACATGGTACTGTGGCTTTGGTTTGGTTGATGTTGTTGTTTACTTTGTCTTATTGTTTACTTTTTAGTGTCTTCATTTTGGGTTGGCTTCAAGGACGCACGTATTAATTTTTAAAGTGTCTCTGTCCTCAGTCCTGTTGGACTACCTTTGTTCTGGTTCTGTCCTCAGTCCTGTTGGACTACCTTTGTTCTGGTTCTGTCCTCAGTCCTGTTGGACTACCTTTGTTCTGGTTCTGTCCTCAGTCCTGTTGGACTACCTTTGTTCTGGTTCTGTCCTCAGTCCTGTTGGACTACCTTTGTCCTGGTTCTGTCCTCAGTCCTGTTGGACTACCTTTGTTCTGGTTCTGTCCTCAGTCCTGTTGGACTACCTTTGTCCTGGTTCTGTCCTCAGTCCTGTTGGACTACCTTTGTCCTGGTTCTGTCCTCAGTCCTGTTGGACTACCTTTGTCCTGGTTCTGTCCTCAGTCCTGTTGGACTACCTTTGTCCTGGTTCTGTCCTCAGTCCTGTTGGACTACCTTTGTCTTGGTTCTGTCCTCAGTCCTGTTGGACTACCTTTGTCCTGGTTTTGTCCCTCAGGTCCAGTCAAGTGTCCTGGTCCTGTCCTCTGTAGACTGGTACCCTGTCCCCCTGTGGACACATTACTGTGGACAGAACCATCACACATGGGCCTATCTGGGTCCAGGACCAGGACAGTGGACCAGTTCCCCAGACTCCGTCCACTCCACTCCTGTCCTGGTCTTTGTCTTTAGTGGACTCTAACAGTTTGTGGTCCAGACTCGTATGGTTTCCATAAATCTGTGCGTCCAGGTGGACCCGGTCCAACTGGGTTCAACAGTGTCATACGTAGTCCACACCTGTATGTGGAACTGTCCACAAACACAGAGTGTATGAAGGAGACATGAAAACCACAGAAGAACACACCGAGCATGTGCAGGAGGTTCTGTCCATGTGACCAAAGGCCCAAACCATAGTCAACTGTAGTGGACTGACATAATGTGGTTGTGTGTACGGGGGGGGGGGGGGGGGGGGGTAATACTCCATATATGATCACAGTACTGTAGACACAAGAGGACAAGGAGTTCATGGAACAGTGTCCATGATTGGATCTTGGACAACAATATGTCCTCACTGCTGATTGGAAGAGGACAAATGAGAACATCTGATTGGCTCTGTGGAAATAGACACGCCCATATTTACTACCACAGTACTGTGGCAGCAGACACTGGCATTTATTTATTTATTTATTTTTCTGGTTTGTCAATATAAGTGTGTGTGTGTGTGTGTGTGTGTGTGTTAAGATAATAAGTGAGGTTAAATATTTAAAAACATCCAAGGGAATTGATTTTTTCATCCAGCCTTATGCTGATAGGAGGCTAAAGGATCAACTGTCATGTGAAGAAGGGGTGGGATCAAATAAGTTCTATTTCCTCCCACTCCTTTTCACATGTGCGAATGAAGTTGTTTTGTTTTCATGCATATGTATATGGTTTTCATGTTTTCCTTCCTTCTGTTTTATTTTTAAGGACTAAGTAGGGTTAATTTTGTTTTGTTGCATATTCAAAATAAACTAAAACTGAACTGAAATCTAACTCATGCTGGTATGACTGAGCCTGAACAGGTCCGTCAAGGTCCCACATAGGTCCTGTTTAGTAGTTTAGTGTCTAAATAAATTCATCTGCCTGAAACCTGTATTCGTTTTCATGTGTTGATGCTCATTTTGTTTTGAATACAGTGTATTATGGTTGTAATACACTGCTGTAGTAAAGCTGTACGCAGATGATGCAGTTGTGTATATTATGTATATTTACATGTTTATTCTTCTGATGTGTTTTTCTCCTAGTTCCTTTGTTGCTACTGGTCCTTCCACCTGTTGCTGGGGGTTTGTTGCTTTTCCTGCTGGTCTTCGTGGTGATCTTTCTGATCCGAAGGAGACGATCCCATTCTGGGCAGATTGGAGCCCATGTTCAAACTCAGAGTCTGTGCTCACCATGAAACACTGACATGCTTCACTGGTTGGAAGAAATCTGCAATTCATGCTCATGATGACAAGTACTAATAATAATCTGTTATGATTCTTGTGTTTCAGTATTTTCCAGAGTAAGGAACCCCTACGGTGACAAGGATGACGACGGGGAAGAGGACTACATCAATGTTGATGAAGTTTATACCAAGAAACTAAATGGGCCAGCAGGAATGGATGATGATGATGATGATGATGATCATGATTATGAGGAAGCAGAAACTGACGGGAACTGCATGAAGTCCAAGAGGGCATGTTTCAATGTTGAGGGAAGCCAAGTAGAGGGCGAAAGTGGAGATTCCAGCGATGATGAGGCTGACTATGAAAACGTAACCCAGCCACCGTCTGAACAATATGTCGACATTTATGGAGAAAATGAAAATGTTTACGCGAACTATGAGTTTTCTGGTCATCTGTAGGGATTCATTAAACTGCAGAGGACGGCTTTTTTTTTTCAATTTACAGCTATTAAATTGAATTATAGTTTGTTTCCATTTGATACGTTTAGACGTGATGAACACATGACTCACATTCAAGACCAGAACAATTGCAACCAAAACATCTGTAAGAGATGGTTACAAATATATTCTAGAGCAGTTTCTTTGAGTAGAAAATGATCCAAGTGTGATCTGACCTAAGTACTAGATGAAGTCCACAAAGGAACAGAGTAGTTCCTGCAGTGAGACATGCATTCCATTTTGGGAATAAGGACATCATCTAAACTGTATCTGCTTGCTAGCTTGTTTTTAGTATTTTGCAATATATAGTGACAGCTAACTGGATAGCAGGGTTCCTACACATTTGACATTTCTAAATTCCATACTTTTTCCAGACTCTAATTTCCAGATATCTTGGTAAAAACATTCCATCCAGTCTTTATATTTGGATTTACGAGCCAGTCGTCAGAGAATTTCCACCTACCCATTATGAGTTCTGCCAACAATCAAACAAGGCATGTTGAATAGCTCGCTCACCAACAGTGTGTGGACATCACCTGTCCGTCAAAGCAGCAGTGAAACTTGATGACACCTAGGCGGGCCTTAAATTGGTTGGAGGAGGATAAAAGCAGAAGGCGGGGCATTCAACTTGTCAATCTGCCCAAATGTTTTCTGGGACACGTAGCCGACTGTTTGTGCTGTCACACAAACATTTCAGCTGTGCTAGCAAGCACCTTTAGAAAACAGATCGATCCATTTTTTATTTAGATATTCATAATTTTATGTTTTAGAAAAAACAGACCATTGGAAACAGTCTGGGAAACCTGAAAATTTTTCCATACATTTGTTTCCATTTTCCATAATTTTCCAGACCTGGAAATTTATAAAATCAAATTCCATACTTTTCCATACTTGTGTAGGTACCCTGGGATAGACGAATTCTCTCTAAGACCCTTTTATCTGCCAAGGAAATTGACACAAGTTTTTGTTACAGTTGTGTATATCCACCCAATGAATACATTACTTGAATAAGTTAGAATAAGTTAATGATAAATTGATTGATAAATAAATAAATTTCATATTAAAAATGGTTAAAATGCAGTGTTTTGAAACTTGATAAGAGTAAGATGTCGTTGCCTCAAAGGATCTTTGTTGTAGCTGTGAGCCATAGTCCCGTTCAGAGTGCGTGTTCTTTTCCAGAGATGATCTTTGACATATTTATGTTTGCTGAAAACCAGCTGGTCTCAGGGCAAACTGAAGTCAGAAGTAACTCAAACATGCTGAATGTGTCCTAAATGCTTGAGCCTTTGGAAATGTTTTATCTTTGTGAGTATTTATATGTTCATTAGCACTTAAACATAGCTTCTAAATGTTAGCTAGCTAATACTATGAATATGCCATGTAAACTTGACAGGAAGCTAACGTTTTCATGCCATGCACATGTATGTAAGCTAACTATGTGAGCGTACCAGAGAGGCTTTCAAGTCTAAGGCCGAATCCCAGTTCACCCCTTGGCCCCTCCCCCTTAGCCCTACCCCTCCATTTAGCACATTCACGTGAAGGGGTAGGGGTGTCCCGATTCTCAATAAGTCAGAGGGGAGGGGCTAAGGGGGAGGGCTGTTGGGGTTTTTCAGGACCACACTACAAACAGAGGGGTATGAGAAATCTCCTTTAATTCTGTTTGAATCATCAGTCAGATGGAGGTAAACACAGCAAAAAAGTGCAGCAGTGACGAAAGAAACACAAATGTATGGATTTTCTTTGTAAACAACATAATAATTTGATCGACCGTTTAATGCGGTTTCAATTTATTATAGATCATATTTCTGCGGTTTGTGGTTGATAGTCACAAAAAGATGCCCAAATCCCATGGAACAAAGATGGTTCCAGCTGCTGACGACATGGGGAATTCTGTCGCGAACAAAGTTTTCACATCTGTTTATATCGACATCGATGACTGCTGATGATGTAGCAGGTCTGGAAGGGTTGGACCAGTTCATAGGGGAATGTTTCAGCCCCTACCCCTTACAACTGTGTTTAAAAGGGTAGGGGTACGGGGTGAACTGGGATTGGGCCTCAGAGTTCCAGTCCAAGCCAAGTCTGAAGTCTATAATGGGATTAATGAGCGCTGCATGCCAGTCATTCTGCTTTGAACACAGCATAGCTACATGTATCTCAGAAATCCAAAGCTGTACTGTATTAACATCCCTTCTTTAACAAATAGCAACAATGATGCAATATGAAAAAATGACCACAATAAAAGCTTTTCTTTAAAAAAAAAAAAAACTTGTATTTTTCATTGCGATAACATTAACCGTCATATTTCACACTCTTTCAGTTACTGATTGGCTGGATAGCGCAACGTTTTCTATTACACAGTTTTTAGTTTTCAAATTTTGATGAGTAATTGTAATTGTCATTAACAGGGAGGATATAAGTTAAGGGAAATAACAAATTTTAAGATCCAAAGATGTCGAACTGTGAAGAAAAGATTCTGTTTATCAAATAACGGTGTAAAACTATGGAAGCGATTAGTTACCATAACCTAAATTAAAATGCATTTGTAGAATTTTTTTAATTTTTTTTTTTCATTTTAAGGACATGGCTGCATTATTTGACTCATAAATAAAAATATTAATAAGTTATCCAGTCTGCATTTTCATTTTCTTATTCAAGACTGCTCATTCTTTAACTTAATTAAAATGAAAAAGAAAAACACATTTGAGATTTAATTTTAAAAGTCTGCCCCAGCAAATACTTACCAAAATTCAATTTGAAATCTAAAATTCAAATGCATTCGCAAAAATGCTTTCTCATTTTAAGAATGTGGCTTCATTATTTGACTCATAAATAAAATGAGTAATCAATAATCCAGTCTGCATTTTCATTTTCTTATTCATGTTGCACATTTTATGACACAATCCAAAAGAAAACAGAGGACATGGCCTTTTCATTTTCGTGGTCTGCCCTGCAAAAAAGATACCATAATTTGAAAATGAATTCGCAAAGTAAGCGGTGCAGCAGAGTGACGTCAGCAGCAGCTCTTCACTTCTGTACTGACTGAGGTGGGTGTGGGGGTATGGGGGGAGGGGGGCTGTGGACATGTGACGCTGGATCTGAACCAGTTCTGTTTAAGGATCATGGAACTAGTTTGGTTTACAGAACTCAGACCCAAGCTGTGCTCCCACCTCCAGGACCCCCTTAGCGCCCTCAAAGCCCCGCCTCCTGTGGGGCTTGGAGGTACTCCACACTCCGCACCTCCATGGACCTCGGATCTAGTTCCGAATAACGTTCTGCAAGTCCGACAGCAGCCAGCGTTCGGATTTCGGCTTCCTGCAAGGCACGACGCAGCGATGTGGGAGTTGGAGTTGGTATTAATGAAGTCAAAGAAAATGACATTCACTAGCATTAAAGGAAATATAAACAGCAGAAGAGTGCAAATGTGTATTTATTTATGCCTCATGACTTGGAACTAGATCCGAGGTCCATGGAGGTGCGGTCTGGTCTCCCGGGTCACTGTGGTTCAGAGTACCTCCAAGCCCCACAGGAGCCGGGGCTTTGAGGGCGCTGAGGGGGGGCTTAGAGGTGGGAGCACAGCTTGGGTCTGAGTTCTGTAATTCAAACTGGTTCCATGATCCTTAAACAGAACTGGTTCAGATCCAGCATCACATGTCCATAGCTCCGCCCCCTCCATACCCCCACACCCACCTCAGTCAGTACAGAGGTGAAGAGCTGCTGCTGACGTCACTCTGCTGCACCGCTTACTTTTCAAATTCATTTTCAAATTATGGTATCTATTTTGCAGGGCAGACCACGAAAATGAAAAAGCAATGTCGTCTGTTTTCTTTTGGATTGTGTCATAAAATGTGCAACATGAATAAGAAAAAACTGAAAATGCAGACTGGATGATTGGCTACTCATTTTATTTATGAGTCAAATAATGCAGCCACATTCTTAAAATGAAAAAGCATTTTTGTTTATGCATTTGAATTTTCAAATTATAGATTTCAAATTGAATTTTGATAACTATTTGCTGGGGTATGTTTTGAAAATTAAATCTCAAATGTGTTTTTCGTTTTAATTAAGAAAGAGAATGAGCGGTCTTGAACAATGAATGATTATTTTAATTTAGATAGCTGAAGTCTTAAGTTTTTTTCACATATTAGTCAGTAGTAGTTAATGTTTTAAGATAATTCCTGTGTTTCACTAGATTTCTTTGTTTCACTGGTTAGTGGTAAAGTTCTTAGAATAGTATGGGTCAAATCTTGGTCAACAAACTAAAGTGACAGATGTATGAACACAGGACTTGGGTTTTACCTTAGGCACACTTTTAAATACACATGCACACATGGGAGTGTAAGCCACAGGAGATAAGATGGAAACACTGTCAGTATAGGGTTAAACATCTGCTTGGCTTTAGAGTCAGATGACACCACTCCATTTACTGTGACCCTAACCCACTTAGCCCACAAGGGGTCAGCCCAGAGCTTGAAGATCAGTTTACAAGGATGATAAAAGTGACGTGCATTTGAATGTCTGGGTCCATTTCCTGCTGGGTGTGGATCCTCAGCTGAGTTCTATTTTGTTTGTGGTCAGATCAAGTAAAAAAAAAAAAAAAAAAAGTATATATATATATATATATATATATATATATATATATATATATATATATATATATACAGTATATGTGTGTGTGTGTGTGTGTGTGTGTGTGTATATATATATATATATATATATATATATATATATATATATATATATATATATATATATGTACACACACACACACACACGAGTCAAATAATGTAGCCATATTCTTAAAATGAAAAACCATTTCTTTAAAAGCATTTAAATTTAGATGATGGTAACTAATTGCTTCCTTATGGAACAGACTGAGTGTGGAGCTGAAACAATGTCCAAACAACAAACAGTTTAAAAACAAATACAAACAAATGATTTTTACAAAATACAGAGATGAAAGGGCTTGAGGGGGGGGTCCTGTTGTTTTTCAGAGTGGGGCTTTGCCACATGTGTGTTGATAATATCTAGTTTAAATATGGATATATGAATATATTTGTAACCCCTGTCTCATGTGCCGATGGGGCAGGGCCTGGGTTACTCTTATGATATTCCCTTTTTTGTTATGCTTTTAAATAAAATATGAATACTTGAATAAAACAACGCAACAAAACTTAAAATGTAAAGACTCTTCTTTAGTTGAATGAATTTTTTTAAGTTCAAACTAAATAAAAGAAAAAGAAATACATCACTTGGGTACAGTGAGAGTATTAATATTTAACAGAAATGGTTCCCGGTTTTCTGTTTTTCAGTCTCTAATATGTAAATCATGAAATAAAATTTAACAGGGAAAAAAATGTATATGATGGACACACACACACACACACACACACACACACACACCTGGTCCACAACAGTCTCTACAAGTCACATAAAACCCCTGTTGCAGGCCTGTGTCGTAGCTTGGGTGTGTTAGGGCCAAAAAACAAACTGGTCGTTTCACTTTGAAGGTGCTGTACAGACTTTCTGTGTGATCTTGAAAAGTCTCATTTTTATCCATATACCTGACTGCCTGAAATCACATATATTCTACAGAAAGGGTAAGGTCATTTCTGGCTTACTTTTTTTTAAAGATTTTTTTCCTGAGTGTTTTTATTTCTCTTTAGGCATGAAAAAACATGCCTAAAGAAATTTTTTTTCTGAATCTATTTTTCATGGAGCTGCAAAAATGTCCGCTCAGCTGGACACCATGCGTTTAATTTTTGAAGCAAATAAACATGTATTTACTGACATATTAAGTGAAAACTATGAAATAAAAACATTTTAATGCTTATTGTAGGTAATTCATTTATCAGATGGGGTAGTTGTTTGTTTACATGCTTTACTAATTGGTCTGATAAATGAATTACCTACAATAATTATATGTGGAAGACAGTATGAACCTTTACCAGACATTTTTAATGCTGCTAATCGAATGTTTTCTCACATTTTAACACTCATTTTAGTTTAAGGGCCACATACAGCCTGATATGATATAAAGTGGGTCGGACGAGTAAAAAAATATAAATTATAGGATAAGAACTTAGTCAGATTCTGTGATGAAAATGTTTACATCTAGAAATTGTACTCAAACTTAACATGAACAAACATGAACCTGAACATTCTGAAGTAAAATAAGTACAATGTTAAAATAGGGCTGCATGATTTTGGCAAAAATAAATAAATAAATAAATCCCGATTTTTTCCTCTAAAAACTCGATTTTCGATTTTGATTTTTGGGTAAAACTACAAAAGACAACAGAAGTCAGCATGTCGTTTTCGTGAGCAGCCCACAATGCAAGGCACTGCTCTGACCTCAAATATGTGATGGGATCACGTGATGAACCCACAGAAGTTTATTTTTTCTTAATTAAATCTTTATTGAATGAAGTAGAATACACAAACAATGTATACAACAAGAAAATAACAAAAGTAATTAAATAATAATTACATGCTCTAAAACTACACAATCAGGTTGACCTCAATACTCTTATTATAATGTATAGAACATATGCTCCTCTACAGTCTACAGGAGATGTTTGAGCCCAGGCAAAGGAAGTATAATTTAAGGGGAACTGAAATCTACAAGAAAATTAAGTGTAGAACAAACATAAAAAGTCAGTGTATCTCTGTTAGAGGGGTACATCTGTGGAATAATCCGGAGCAAAACTTAAAAATGTCTTCTTCAATCTGTGCATTTAAAAGGATGTATAATATAGAACATTAGAAGTACGCACAAAATAAGATATTATAGTTAATTGGTTATCATGATAGGAAGATACTATCATATTTATTGATCATTGTATTTGGAGTAAATATTTGGGGTGGATATGTATATTATAGTTTATATTAAAAACAGTTGATTATTGTAAATCTGATTATATATGAGGTGACTTTAAAAAAGTGTATATGAATGGTTTTTATGGATGTTTTGTGTTATTGTAAAAAATGTGCAGAGGAAAATGTGTGTTAACAAAGCAAAGGAGGCGGATTTAGTTTGATTATTAGTTTGTAAAAAGGGGGTGGGAGTCAGTAAGTTTTACTTCTTCCCACTCCTTTTTGAGTGCAAAAAAAATGTATGTATTTATTTGTTTTGATCACGTTGTATGATTCTTTGTTATCCGATGATTCTGTGTGCTCGAAATAAACTACTACTACTACTACTAAGTTTGCCAGGGGGAATACACTATAATACAATGTCCAAATCCGAGCAAATACTTCTGTTTTTCATAGCCTTTTTGTTTCCAGATTTATCTAACAGCTTTAAAGTTCAACATCTTTCAAAAAATAAATAATATTTGGTTTTGTGTTACAGAACTTACATTTGTGAATGAAAAATTTAGCAAGTAAGAGGACTAAATTATATATATATATATATATACACACACACACACACATACATTTATTTATTTATTTATTTTATTTTATTTTATTTTTATTTTATTTATTTTTATTTTATTTTTATTGTTTTCTCCTTTCTTGGTATCTGGCCCACAGCAGTGATCCCAGTGTCAGTCAGTGACAGGTATCAGTCATGCGTGCGTGGACCACAGAATATGAGTGAACCCCATGTGGTTCTGTTTAAACTGGGGGATCCGTGTGTAGAACAGACTGACCCAGGACACACTGGAGGGATTGTATCTGTGGAGCTGGTGCATGTGTGTGGGCACAGGGCTGTGTGGGCTCCTCTGCTGAGGCTGATGACCCGAGACTCGGACCCGGTTCAGAAGAAGACAGTACGGTACGGATCCGGGACAACGGAAGATGAGTGATCAATAACAGTTTGTTTTTACACTACACAGCTTAGAGACAGTTTTCTGAACATTCACATACTTAGAAGTACCTCTGGGATGGACACAAAGTTCTTCACATCAGGTAACTGGCCGTTCACCATAAAAATAAGAACTTTCGGCCAACAAATCACTCCAACATAGACTCGGTCCGGGTAACGGGTCTGTTTTGTTTTGTTTTTTTTTGTTTTTTTTTTAACGGGTGTCTGTCTTCTCGCTCTGCTCACGAGACCCACCTCATCCCGCTATCTCCCACCCCTTGACCTCAGACTGGCCTGTGATTGGCTCAAGTCACCAGAGCTTTACACATGCCAATACAATCAAAGAAAGTAGTGATTGACAACTCAGTAAACAAGTAATAATGCAGTGAGCCGAAGTAACAGAACGACTCATGTTTCACAAACACGACCTAAACCAGCAGGAACTTACTCTTTTTTTTTTTTTTTAACATATCTATCTATCTATCTATCTATCTATCTATCTATCTATCTATCTATCTATCTATCTATCTATCTATCTATCTATCTAATGAAATGTAAACTAATATTTTAACACATTACTTCTTTCACATTTTTAAATTGTTCTGTATTTTAACCATATTTTTGAATTTTTACACACTTCAATACATAATGAACTTTTATGAATTATGACTATTTGTTATCAAAATAAATTAACTTCTTTAGCAAGGGCTACATATTATTACTATAGTACTATAAAGGACAATATAGAATATTATATGTATTCATATTATATATGTATATGTGTTTGTTTGTTTTTTTAATATCTGAGTGTTGATACTGGTATAATAATTTGTACATGGGTATTATTTTATTAGTGTATATAGGAACGAGGATGTGTGATATTATTATTATTATTATTATTATTAAACTGATATTCATACAAAATAATAATTGCTATATAGAGATCATAAGGAACAGAGATTAGGGGTAGGAGTAGATAAGTTTGGACTTCTTCCTACTCCTTTTTGAGCATGTTTAATTTCATTTATTTTCTTTTATTTATCTTCTTTCTTTTTTTTATTTACTTATCAACCTTTTATGTATCATTACTGATATTTTGTTGGTTGATTTTGTTTTGATTTCACTGTCTCCATGTTCAAAATAAAGATTTCAATCAATCAGTAAACTGAAGGAGGGGCTTATGTAGCTCAGTAGGTAGCGTGCCCCCTCACCTCCTACTGCCCCCCACCACCACCACCACCACCACCACCACCTGTAGGTGTGGATGGGACAGTGTCTGGTTGCTGGTCTGTGTTTGTGTCGGTGCTGTTCTGAACTGGAGACAGGTCCAGGGGGGACGCCACCTACACCTGTCTGTAGCATGGAGAAGCACCAGCACCCCCACAACACTTATGAAGACTGGATGAATGAATGAATGAATGAAAGAACGAATGACAGAATGAATGAATAAGTGGATGAATGAAAGAACGAATGACAGAATGAATGAATGAATGAACAAATGAATGAATAAATGAATGAACAAATGAACGAATAAATGAATGAATGAACAAATTAAAGAACAAATGAATGAATGAATGGATGAATGAATGAATGAACAAATGAATGAATGAACAAATTAAAGAACAAATGAATGAATGAATAAATGAACGAATTAATGGATGAACAAATGAATGAATGAATGAACAAATTAATGCCTGAATGAACTAATGACTGAGTGAACAAATGAACAAACGAATGAATGAATGAACAAATGAATGAATGAATGAATGAACGAATGAATAAATAAATGAACAAATGAATGCATGAACAAACTAATGACTGAATGAACAAATGAATAAACAAATGGAATGAATGAATGAATTAACAAATGAATGAATGAACAAATGAATGAACAAATGGAATGAATGAATGAATTAACAAATGAATGCATGAATGAATGAACAAATGAATGAATGAATGAATGAATATACTAAGGGTTGAATGAACAGATGAATGAAGGAATGAATGAATGAACAAATGAATAAATGAACACACAAATGAATGTATGCATGAATGAATGAATGAATAGATGAATGAATAAATGATTGAATGAATGAATGAATGAATGATTGAATTAATGACTGAAAGAACAAAACATGAATGAACAAACAAATGACTGAATGAATTATTGAATGAATGAACAAATGAATGAATGACTGGGACTGTTTGTACTGTTCACATCAGAATACAGTGACTTTTCAGATTCTTCTGGTTGAAGGTCTAAACCTGTTTTATAATATACATATATTTGTGTATATATTCAATAATACTTCATTTTATCAAAGAATGGGAAATTGAACACATTTTTTTCTTTGAAATGAATCATTAACAAAACTGTTACATTCATTACTTATTCATATTTATTACTTATTACTCCAAAAATGGCTTGATCTGTAAAATGTAGTCCTGAATATAAAAAACATCCTGAAATGTTTTTGTTTCATCTGATAGTAAATCAGTCTAAACAGAAAGAATGGAAAGAAGAGAAGCATTCTGTCGAAAAATGACTCAGATGATTATTGATTATTGAAATGGTTGTCAATTAATTCAATATTTGACAAATAATCCTTTAGTCCACTCATGGTTTGAAGCTCTAACCCTCTTTTATTTGCTCCAGTTTTATTATTATGATGATGATGTCATGCACACAGACGTGGGTTCCAGTTCTACCCAGTGATGTCACAACCCTAACCCCGTAAACCCCCTCCAGGCTGGTGGTGTCAGAAGAACAGCAGCCATGTCGGACGGCCCCGTCTATTCCTGTCTCTGCCACCCCCCACTTCACTGACACACTGCTCTATTTTTACTTTGGTGTTTAACTCCTCAGTCTGTCCTTCAGGGTTTATTTCCTACGTACTCTGAACACTTGAGTCTGGCTCCGCCCACAGCAGGTCTAATGCAAAATTCAGATTTTTGGGTCCAATCTGAGTTTTTTTCTGGGTTGGTTCATATTCCACATTAAATGTAACTTCTATCAATTTTGAGTCTGAACTGAATGTGACCCTAAAGTGACCCACATGCACGAAAGAAGTCCAGAAGTGACCCACATGCACGAAAGAAGTCCAGAAGGGACCCACATGCACGAAAGAAGTCCAGAAGTGACCCACATGCACGAAAGAAGTCCAGAAGTGACCCACATGCACTGAAGAGGTCTTGAAGTGACCCACATGCACTAAAGAGGTCCAGAAGTGACCCACATGCACTGAAGAGGTCTTGAAGTGACCCACATGCACTGAAGGGGTCTTGAAGTGACCCACATGCACTAAAGAGGTCCAGAAGTGACCCACATGCACGAAAGAGGTCCAGAAGTGACCCACATGCACTGAAGAGGTCTTGAAGTGACCCACATGGACTAAAGAGGTCCTGATGGAATACCAGACACACTCCATGTTTACAGAAGGAAATATGGTCTTTAAGGGTTAAAGGTGGACGTTTGGGTCTTTAAGGGTTAAAGGTGGACGTTTGGGTCTTTAAGGGTTAAAGGAGGACGTTTGGGTCTTTAAGGGTTAAAGGTGGATGTTTGGTCTTTAAGGGTTAAAGGTGGACGTTTGGTCTTTAAGGGTTAAAGGTGGATGTTTGGTCTTTAAGGGTTAAAGGTGGATGTTTGGTCTTTAAGGGTTAAAGGAGGACGTTTGGGTCTTTAAGGGTTAAAGGTGGATGTTTGGTCTTTAAGGGTTAAAGGTGGATGTTTGGTCTTTAAGGGTTAAAGGAGGACGTTTGGGTCTTTAGGGGTTAAAGGTGGACGTTTGGGTCTGTAAGGGTTAAAGGTGGACGTTTGGGTCTTTAAGGGTTAAAGGTGGACGTTTGGGTCTGTAAGGGTTAAAGGTGGACGTTTGGGTCTTTAAGGGTTAAAGGTGGACGTTTGGGTCTGTAAGGGTTAAAGGTGGACGTTTGGGTCTTTAAGGGTTAAAGGTGGACGTTTGGGTCTGTAAGGGTTAAAGGTGGACGTTTGGGTCTTTAAGGGTTAAAGGTGGACGTTTGGGTCTGTAAGGGTTAAAGGTGGACGTTTGGGTCTTTAAGGGTTAAAGGTGGACGTTTGGGTCTTTAAGGGTTAAAGGTGGACGTTTGGGTCTGTAAGGGTTAAAGGTGGACGTTTGGGTCTTTAAGGGTTAAAGGTGGACGTTTGGGTCTGTAAGGGTTAAAGGTGGACGTTTGGGTCTTTAAGGGTTAAAGGTGGACGTTTGGGTCTGTAAGGGTTAAAGGTGGACGTTTGGGTCTTTAAGGGTTAAAGGTGGACGTTTGGGTCTTTAGGGGTTAAAGGTGGACACTTGGGTCTTTAAGGGTTAAAGGTGGACGTTTGGGTCTTTAAGGGTTAAAGGTGGACACTTGGGTCTTTAAGGGTTAAAGGTGGACGTTTGGGTCTTTAAGGGTTAAAGGTGGACGTTTGGGTCTTTAAAGGTTAAAGGTGGATGTTTGGTCTTTAAGGGTTAAAGGTGGACGTTTGGGTCTTTAAAGGTTAAAGGAGGACGTTTGGGTCTTTAAGGGTTAAAGGAGGACGTTTGGGTCTTTAAAGGTTAAAGGTGGACGTTTGGGTCTGTAAGGGTTAAAGGTGGACGTTTGGGTCTTTAAGGGTTAAAGGTGGACGTTTGGGTCTGTAAGGGTTAAAGGTGGACGTTTGGGTCTTTAAGGGTTAAAGGTGGACGTTTGGGTCTTTAGGGGTTAAAGGTGGACACTTGGGTCTTTAAGGGTTAAAGGTGGACGTTTGGGTCTTTAAGGGTTAAAGGTGGACACTTGGGTCTTTAAGGGTTAAAGGTGGACGTTTGGGTCTTTAAGGGTTAAAGGTGGACGTTTGGGTCTTTAAGGGTTAAAGGTGGATGTTTGGTCTTTAAGGGTTAAAGGTGGACGTTTGGGTCTTTAAGGGTTAAAGGTGGACACTTGGGTCTTTAAGGGTTAAAGGTGGACATTTGGGTCTTTAAAGGTTAAAGGTGGATGTTTGGTCTTTAAGGGTTAAAGGTGGACGTTTGGGTCTTTAAGGGTTAAAGGTCAAATCCACTTCTGTCTGATCCTGTGCTGAAAACAGAACTTCAGTCATCAGTTGGAACCGTAGACGTGTGTTTTGTTAAAAGCAGAAGTGAGAAGAAGGCCACAACAGGAAACAGGACAGCCAATCAGATGTGAGCGGGGTCGTCGTAGTAACGGGTGTTGAAATTAGAGCAGAGAGCCTGAATTAGCCGTGAGCCAGACTTGGAGCCAAACAGACAGAAGCTGTGAACCTGTGAGCGCTGAGCTCATCCTGACACCACAGAGGTCAGGTTCAGATCCACAACCTGCTGAACTCACACTAACGCTGGAGAAAAACAGATTTCACGGCTCAGCTCCTGTCACACCCACATCCTGTTTGTTTCTGAACATTTCACACACTTCATCAAATGTGTTACTCCTCAGTTATTTACCCCACACAGCATTTCCAGGAATCAGAGAAAAAACTGAACACAAACTGATCTTGTGAAATGGTGTAATGTGTCACACCAGCTCTTATGTCATACAGTGTGTGTATATTATGATACCCTGTGTTAAGAGTGTTTTTGCGTAATTAAAAAAAAAAAAAAGTTTAAAAAAAAAAAAAAAATTAAAAATTAAAAAAAAAAAAAAAAAACATACTACAAAATAAAAACAAAAATCAAATTAAAAATTAAAAATAAATTTAAAAAATGTAAAAAAATAAAATAAAATTAATTGAAATAATTAAAAAAATTAAATAAAATAAATTTACAAAATTAAAAAAATCAAAATTTTAAAAATAATTTTTAAAAAATTAAGAAATTAAAAAATAAAATAAAATAAAAAAAATAAAATAAATATTTTTTTAATTAAAAATTAAAAAAGAAAAGAAAAAATGCAAAAATAATAAAAAAAAACAACTTTACAATAAAAAATGAAATTAAAAATTAAAAATTAAAATTGAAATTAAAAAAAAATTTAAATAAAAATATTAAATGAAATAAAAATAAAAAATAAATTAAATAAAAAAATGTAAAAAAATAATTTTAAAAAAATTAAAAACTTAATTAAATTAAATTAAAAATTAAAAATACATTTTGCAAATTTAAAAAAAATTATAAATTTAAAAAAATTAAATTAAATTGAAAAATGTAAAAAAAAAAAAAAAAAAAAAAAAAAAAAAAAATAATAATAATAATAAATTAATTAAAAAACTAAAACTTTCAAAGTAAAAAAATAAAATTAAAAATAAATAAAAATAAATAAATAAATAAATAAATAAATGCAGGTGTTTTTGTGTGTGCTGTGTGGGTGCTCATGTTCATGCAGTGACTGTTGCCTCGGCCTTGTGTGCACATGTGCAGAGTGAGGAGGAAAAGAACCCAGACGTCTGTTGGGTTCATAGGTTTTCTTCTCGCAGTCTAAGCTGTGGCTGTGACAGCAGCTTGTGTTCCTGACCGCTTATGCTTCCTCCTCTAATAACGCCTGAATCCAGTGGAAAAAAATAAGATAAATAACATTAAATAAAATAAACAAATAAGAAACTAAATAATAAAGAAAAAAAAAAAAAGGCAACACGGTGGTGCAGTGGTTAGCACTCATGCCTCACAGCAAGAAGGTCCTGGGTTCGATTCCAACACCAGTTGACGGGGGGTGGGATCCTTTCTGTGTGGAGTTTGCATGTTCTCCTCGTGTCTGCGTGGGTTCTCTCCGGGTACTCCGGCTTCCTCCCACCATCCAAAAACATGCACCAATAGGTTAACTGGTTAATCTAAACTGCCCATAGGTGTGAATGTGAGAGTGATTGTTTGTCTCTATATGTTCAGCCCTGTGATGAACTGGCAACTTGTCCAGAGTGTACCCCGCCTTCGCCCCTATGTAGCTGGGATAGGCTCCAAGCGACCCCCATGACCCTAGTGAGGATAAAGCAGGTTCAGAAAATGAATGAATGAATGAATGAATAAAGAAAAAATAAGATAAATAACATTAAATAAATGTAATAAGTAAATAAATAATAAAAATAAATAATAAAGAAAAAATAAAGAAAAATAAGATAAATAACATTAAATGAAATTAATAAATAAGTAATAAGTAAATAAATAAAAATAAATAAATAATAAAGAAAACACTATAGAGAAAATAAGATAAATAACATTAAATAAATTTAATAAATAAGTAAATAATAAGAGAATAAACAATAAAGAAAAAGTAAGATAAATAACATTAAATAAAACTAATAAATGAGTAAAAAAATATGAAAAATAAATAATAAAGAAAAATATAAAGAAAAAATAAAATAAGCAACATAAAAAAACTAATAAATAAGCAGATAAATTAGAAAAAGAAAAAATAAAGAAAAAAATAATAAATAATATTAAATAAAATAAATAACCAAAAGTCAGTAAATAATGACACATATCAGTCGTCCAACTCTGAGTGACCGTGGACAGAATGGGAGGTGTTGACAGAAGGATCCCAGGTGTCGTGGACGGACTTCCCTGAGCCTTTGAGCAGGTGCTGTCTTCATCCTCCTGGTCAGTCCCAGGACGTTCCTCAGCCATGAGCTCATGGACTGGAAATAGACGGGACACAGCTGAGGAGTATAAAAGGACCAGACCCAGACCACAGAGGACTGAGAAAGACCAGGACCCAGACCAGGACTTCAGCAGGAGGACCCAGTGAGACCCCCTATCTGAAACAGACCAGGACCCAGACCAGGACTCCAGCAGGAGGACCCAGTGAGACCCCCTATCTGAAACAGACCAGGACCCAGACCAGGACTTCAGCAGGAGGACCCAGTGAGACCCCCTATCTGAAACAGACCAGGACCCAGACCAGGACTCCAGCAGGAGGACCCAGTGAGACCCCCTATCTGAAACAGACCAGGACCCAGACCAGGACTTCAGCAGGAGGACCCAGTGAGACCCCCTATCTGAAACAGACCAGGACCCAGACCAGGACTCCAGCAGGAGGACCCAGTGAGGACTCTGACCGGTCCAGCCTCTGAGGAAGTGCACTGGTGTTGAGTTGCGGTCCATCTGTGTCCTCCTGGTTTTGACATGGCCTCCTTGACCGGCCTGCTGGACGACGTCCCTCCCTTCTTCAGCCCTGGACGTGTCCTTTGGCCTTCGCAGCGCGGCGCCCTGTCCTCGCTGCAGCAGGAGTTCTTCAACAGGAGGCTGAACCTGGCAGAAGGCCTCCTGAGGGAGATCCAGCACGAAGCCCACCTACTGCCACTCATGTCCTCCACCTTAGCAAGGTAAGACCAGGGACCGACTATGGAGGGTCTGTAACCCTTAAAGACCCAAATGTCCACCTTTAACCCTTACAGACCCAAACGTCCACCTTTAACCCTTACAGACCCAAACGTCCACCTTTAACCCTTAAAGACCCAAACGTCCACCTTTAACCCTTACAGACCCAAACGTCCACCTTTAACCCTTAAAGACCCAAACGTCCACCTTTAACCCTTAAAGACCCAAACGTCCACCTTTAACCCTTACAGACCCAAACGTCCACCTTTAACCCTTACAGACCCAAACGTCCACCTTTAACCCTTAAAGACCCAAACGTCCACCTTTAACCCTTAAAGACCCAAACGTCCTCCTTTAACCCTTACAGACCCAAACGTCCACCTTTAACCCTTAAAGACCCAAACGTCCACCTTTAACCCTTAAAGACCCAAATGTCCACCTTTAACCCTTAAAGACCCAAACATCCACCTTTAACCCTTAAAGACCCAAATGTCCACCTTTAACCCTTAAAGACCCAAATGTCCACCTTTAACCCTTAAAGACCCAAACGTCCACCTTTAACCCTTACAGACCCAAACGTCCTCCTTTAACCCTTAAAGACCCAAACGTCCACCTTTAACCCTTAAAGACCCAAACGTCCACCTTTAACCCTTAAAGACCCAAACGTCCACCTTTAACCCTTAAAGACCCAAATGTCCACCTTTAACCCTTAAAGACCCAAACGTCCACCTTTAACCCTTAAAGACCCAAACGTCCACCTTTAACCCTTACAGACCCAAACGTCCACCTTTAACCCTTACAGACCCAAACGTCCACCTTTAACCCTTAAAGACTCAAACCAGATAGAAGATTATTATTTTTTTGCTAAAATTAATTTGTTTTTGATCATGTAATAGTTTGCTATACTATGTTGCAAATAAACATTAATGTTAGAGGACATTTAGTCTGTATAATGTCTATTATTGTGGACAGAGGCAGTAAATCCAGGTGTAGATTACTGCACAGAGGGTCAGGATCTGTCCAGTCAGTCCAGCTGGGATTTACAAGGAGGACAATTAATACTGAACAAATAAGAACTGAAACTATGAATTATGACAGAGCTGCAGCATCTGAAACTGACCACAGTGAACATTTGACACACAAACAGAACCACAGATGAACAGAACCACAGATGAACAGAACCACAGATGAACAGAACCACAGATGAACAGAACCACAGATAAATAGAACCACAGTGCTGCAGTTTCACAACAACAGTTTGTTTTTTATGGATTGGGTTTGGCTCTGTCAACTCAACACTGATTTAGATTAGGAAGGTTTTTATTTATTTTGTATCAATTACTAGAAATTTCAGGCGACCCCACATGGGGTCCCGATCCCAAGGTTGAAAACCACTGGTCTATACAGACTGCCCCCATGTGTGGTTTGGAGAACATTGCCTTTAGAACCCTTTGGAAAGTGAGTTCAACCATGTGTCCACATGTGGACGTCTTGCATGAAAGGGTTAATATTATAACCTTTGAATCCACTGAGTTTTCCTGAACATCTAAATGAAGTCCAGAAAAGTCAGCATAGGAAAATACACCATTTACAGAGAAACATGTCAAATACAGGCGATACATTTAGTAATCACTTAAGGAAGGTTCAATGAAGACAGAAATTCATTTGGGAACTGACACAGAATTAGCGTTGGGTCTGTATGGGTTAAAAAGTGTTTTTCTGGAGGGTCCTGTCAAAGACAGCAGCAGCAGAAGTTCCAGACTGTCCAGTTCTCATCCAAACATCCACACTCAAACATCCACAGAACACAGAAGAACAGGCAGTTCTGTTCAGTCTGGACCAATCAGAGGACAGCACACGTTTAGGGAGGGGCCAGCCGTACTCCATTACTATTTTAAAACACATAAAGATCCAAAAGGAAATAACACTTTACTGTTTCATTTCATGTTAAGAACAGGAAAATCTGACACATCTGTAGAGATTCAAACTAAGTCTAAAGTGAAATACAGATATTTACCTGAAACTGAAGTGAAATTTAAACTCATATGAAACGAGTAGTTCACTGATGAAAGCACCATGATAGATAGATAGATAGATAGATAGATAGATAGATAGATAGATAGATAGATAGATAGATAGACAGACAGATAGAACCTGTGACAAAGGCATAGAGCTACTTCTAATCCTGATGCTGATCTTCACCATAAAAAAAATAAAAAACTGCAAAAAACGGTATTATTCCAGCAGCACGGGCGCCAAAAACATACTGTTAAATAAGGGAAAATAACCATCTCATAAAAATACAGTAATTTTCCATAATTAAAATATAGTTTTTTGCCCAAACTTAACAAGAGATTTTGCGCTTTTTTATTTTTACTTTTAAATGTTTAATAAAGAATATTTACATGTATTAAAACAATCCAATTCCCTATAAATATATATAAATAATTTTCAGTGAGACTCCGTTGTCCAATCCACTGATAAAAACTGTATTTGGACAGTTTATCAGTGCTTATACATGTTATACATTCACAAAAATACATTTATTCAACAGTTTTGTTGTGAAACCTCCTGTAATTACACAAGATATTTGTCAATTAACAAACAAGTCTGGTTCAACTGACAGAACTAATACTTCTGTTACTGTTAATTTTATCTCGTTTTATTTCTTTTTTTTTTTTTTTTACTGTATTAAACTTTAAATTAACAGTTTAATCTCATAAATAGAAAAGAAATATTTGTGAAATTATGATACATTTGCAAATGTATTTTAACTGTGCTTTTCAGTGAAAAAAGAAAAAAAAATGTATTTAAAAAAATGTAAATTTTTTTGGTTATTCACAGTTAGAGTTTTTTCGTGTTCTTTTCCATTTGACATGTAAAATCAGTCTGTTTTTGTCATTTCATTGATATTTTCCTGGATCTTAAAAATACGGGAAAAATCTGTCAAATAAACAGTGAAAATTCTGTTAAATTGCAGGTTTTTTTTACAGTGTTGATTCTGATTCTGATCCTGATTCTGATACTAATCCTAATCCTGACCCTGGTTCTGGTTCTTTTCCAGGCTGACCAATGCGGAGCAGCAGAGAGACGCTTCCAGCATGGAGCAGCAGAACCAGGTCCAGCAGGTGTCCGAGAACAACCGTGACCTCCTGGTGACCCTTGACGCCCGTGGATACGCCCCCGGTGACATCACTGTCAAACTGGAGGGCCGCAGCGTGGCGGTGGTGGCCATGAAACAGGCGTCTGCAGACCAGTCCCACACCACCTCCTCCTGCTCCTCCTCTGCTGCCTTCAGCTCCTCAGCCTCCTCACACGTGGGCTTCGTCCAGAAGATCGATCTGCCCGCCCACCTGGACCTGTCCGGCCTGTCCTGTTCCCTGATGGACGACGGACAGCTTCGAATCCACGCCCCCGTGGCCAAACAGCCAATCAGTGAAGAGCGCCAAGTGCCCATTCGGTTCAGGACATCGCTGGAGTTCCCCATCACCCAGGACAAGATGGAGGACGCAGACTAACGCCCACATCACACCTTCAGTGACCTACAGTGACCTTCACTGATCTTCAGTGACCTTCGGTGACTGACACTGAAACTCTCTTTACTGAATGAGGCGCCATGTTTTGATGCTCATTCACTTACACTTAAAGACTGTGATGAGTTAAGTTTACAGGACTAAATATGATTATTTATTTTATAAAGATTTGAAATTTGTAAAAACTTTTTGAAATAAAAAATATTTCATTAAAAATAGTGTATTTTCTACATGCGGGGGGGGGGGGGGGGCGTTAATGCCTCACAGCAGAGGTGTGAATGGCCCTAATTCACATTTAAATGTCACTGGTGCCTGCCATGTCTGACCTCACAAACAGCCATTGGATGTTTTTGTTTTTTTTATATCAACCCATTGGATGTTACCACAGACATTTCAAAGGACAGCTCACATGTGATTGGTCAGTATCAGTCATCTGTGCAGCATTATAATATGCCCCACCCAGGGCCAGATTAACACTTCATTGTATCCTGGGCAACAATATTCAAGGGCCCCATCATCACAACCCCAGGATCCCTATAATCTGGCAAAATACAGAATAAGTTCCAGGAACATATGTAAATATACCCCATACTTCAATATCTAACTATCATCAAATGCATTTTGATGTACAAATGTGTAAATGCTCGTAGAACTACAAGTGCACCACTATAGCCTCTTGTCAAGGCCACTCACTTGCATATGATGATATGAAAACAAAACACCTTAGCATCAGTATAATCTAAAATTGATCCACTACATTAGAAAGAGAGGGAAGTGTCCTCCATTTTCACAAAAAATAAATAAGAAACCATTTCCAAAGTATCCAGTATATATTTAAGAACACTTTTTGCCAACACAAATGTATTGAATCGTCAGAAAAAGCCCACAGACAAAACACAAACATAATCTGATAGACTCAGATATGAATTTGAACTCTTTCCCTCCAGAGCATTTTCCAGTGAGTTGGTAGCCAGTTCCAGCCTTTTTGGTCATTTTCACTAATCTTTGGAGGCTCACTGAAAATGTTGTGTTAGGAGTATGTGAACACTGAATACATCAAAAGAAAGAACAGAACTTCAACTTTTAAACACAAAAAACAATTTTATTCTATCTTCATTCGTTCGTGAGATATGAATATTTGAATATTGGTCATTTTCAGGAAAAAAATGAATTTTGAGCAAAAAACTGAGAAAATTGAATTTTTTCGAAGACATTGATTTTCAAGATAAAATTGATTTCCTATTTACATTTTTGACTCTTTCTTCTTTACCAACAATAACACTGTATTCCAAATCACAAAATAAAATAATTATAACAACAATAATAATAACAAACAGCTCTAAGATATCCCATCATTCCACAAAATATTAGAGGAATCCACACCAAACTTTAGACCAAACACCTTCTAAAGCACCAGGTTCCTTCTAAACTTTACACATTTACATACATCATTTATAAGTAACAACATATTAGTTTAGCTTTTTGATATAAACACTTCAATATTCCTCATTTTCAAGAAAAAAAGAAACAAATGCACTAAATACTGTAGATTTCTGGCCTTTCCTTGGCTGCACCAGGTCCTCCTGTTGGACCAGGTCCTCTTGTTGGACCAGGTCCTCCTGTTGGACCAGCTGCTGTGTTTGATCTGTAAATAATTATATGGACATCTAGTTATTTATCTTTGCATGAATTTATGTATTTATTTATTTATTTCCTACTAAAGCCAAATCAAACAGTGTCTTACCTCTGTCCCTGCTGACATTACGGAGCTGAACCACATCTGTGTCTTCAGTCTGAATCTGAACTCACTCTAACAGATGAACACTAGCTGTCCTTTGTCTGTCCCATGTCTGTGTCTGTCTTCTCCTTGAATGTCCTCTATAAATGTCTCTTCTCTCTTCCTCCTGTCTGTCATTTTTTCTGTGTCGCTCCGTGATCCCCCCCCCCCCCCCCCCCCCCATCTCCGTGTCGGACCTGAGCCGATCCGTGTTTCCCGTGTTCCATGTCCGTCTCCCTCACCTTCTATTTCTCCGTTCCTGTCTCTAATGGTTCTTCTGTAGCTCCATCACATATTGAACTGTCAGACTCTGTCTCCATGATCATCTTTAAGGCTTTTGAAACTGCGCGCGGTTCCTGCACAGTCTGCATTTCCTCATTCAGTGACTGACGCTGGATGTGTTGCCATGGGATACGGAGACTCCAGTGCAAAAACGTTAAACCCGGTCCTTCATTTTTCCAAAAAAAACTGCTTAAGTGTTTGTTTTTGGACTAAGGAAAGTATTTCACATGATCCGCAACACCTCCAACTATAGCATGAAAGTGAAAACACGGACTGACGGAAAATCTCGTCATTGGCGAAGAAAGAGTTAAACAGAAATCCACTTGTCACCTCAGAATTCAACAAGAGAGTTAAAGAAAGTGCAATGTAAACATCGTTTTGATTCGCGTACGTATGTCGCATAGTTCTTGACGTCTCACATCCCGCTCAGTGCACACACGTTGTTTTGCGTCACAGCTGATTTGCTTTTTGGACTGACCAATGAGGAGAGGGTCTCAGCTCACGGTCACAGACAACAGGAGCAGGGTTTCTGTGCAGTGCAGTAGCTCCGGACAGCGGACAGTTTCATTTATAAGCAAAAGATAACCAGATATTTTCGTTATGCCTGAGCTACCCAGGGCCCTTCAGACATTGCGGGCCCCTGGGCAATTGCCCAGTTGCCCATATGGTTAATACGGGCTTGGCCCCACCCATTAAAATTATTATTATTATTATTGTTTTTATTATTCAGGCATTTATTGATTGATTGATTGATTGTTTGTTGCAGGGTAATAATTCTCCTACTGAAAACATCACCACCAACATCAGTTCAGAAAGAACCCCACTGCCAAGATCATGTTAAAAATAAAGCTTTAATCAAATGCAGAATGCAAAAAGCACACTTACATATTTAAGAAAACAGTGCCAACACTTTCAAATGAAAACAAACTTTTAGACTAAATCCAAATGAGCCCATTTTCCAGTCCAAACTAACAGAATGTCCACAGTCAGTTCAGTCACATGTGCTGTCCTCACAACATGTGAGTGTGCAGCTCCAGCCACAAACCAAACTAAACCACAGTCCAAACAAGGCTTTCTGTTCTCAGCTGGAGCTTCTCCTGTACTGGACTTTTTCTGGAACGTTTGTGGAACTGCAACATATAAAATCCATCCAACTCTACTGACTCACAGACAGTTCTTATTAATTCCACTGCACATGGAATGAACTCACATCGCTAGCTTGAATAGCATCAACGTTAGCTTCAGTACACGTTCACAGAACAGTTTCAATCAACAACATCTAGAACTTAAGATTGTTTTCAGATATATACACTTACAAAGACGAACATTTTCCAAGGCACACAGTAGTAGAGAACACTTAGCGAACATGAGTTTTTCTGAACTTTAACTGCAGAGAAAAGAAGGAACGGAAATATACGGCAAAGATCATCTCTAGTAAAAGAGCCCTCACTCTGTATACAACCTTAGTGCACAGAGAACACAAAGATCCTTAAGGAGAAGACATCTCACTCCTATCAATTCTGAAGCCAACTGCATTTGAACAGATTTTAACAGATTTATTTATCTATTATTAACTTATTGTAACTTATGAAAGTAATTTATACAACTGATGAAATAAGTTTGATCTGTGACCTAAAGAACACATCAGGTAAGTGTTGGTGCCAGCTTCTCTGAGGGTGGTCCAGTCCAGTCTTCTGTGGTGGTAGAACATGTGTTGGTTCTGCTGTAGTGTCTGTGGTGGTAGAACATGTGTTGGTTCTGCTGTAGTGTGTGTGGTGGTAGAACATGTGTTGGTTCTGCTGTAGTGTCTGTGGTGGTAGAACATATGTTGGTTCTGCTGTAGTGTGTGTGGTGGTAGAACATGTGTTGGTTCTGCTGTAGTGTCTGTGGTGGTAGAACATGTGTTGGTTCTGCTGTAGTGTGTGTGGTGGTAGAACATGTGTTGGTTCTGCTGTAGTGTCTGTGGTGGTAGAACATGTGTTGGTTCTGCTGTAGTGTGTGTGGTGGTAGAACATGTGTTGGTTCTGCTGTAGTGTGTGTGGTGGTAGAACATGTGTTGGTTCTGCTGTAGTGTGTGTGGTGGTAGAACATGTGTTGGTTCTGCTGTAGTGTGTGTGGTGGTAGAACATGTGTTGGTTCTGCTGTAGTGTGTGTGGTGGTAGAACATGTGTTGGTTCTGCTGTAGTGTCTGTGGTGGTAGAACATGTGTGGGTCAGGATCAGAATTAGCTCTATGTCTATGTCACAGGATCTATCTATCTATCTATCTATCTATCTATCTATCTATCTATCTATCTATCTATCTATCTATCTATCTATCTATCTATCTATCTATCTATCTATCTATCTATCTAGTTATTTATTCTCTTTTTTCTTCTCTCTCTTCTTCTCTTTCTCTCTTTTCTCTCTTCTTGCTCTTTTTTCTTCTCTCTCTTCTTCTCTTTCTCTCTTTTCTCTCTTCTTCTTGCTCTAGTACAGTTGCTGTATTTGTAGAATGTATTGTCTGTATTTTCGTTCTTTTCTGTTTTTGGATGAAGTCGTTCAGTCGGAGCAGACTTTTCTCCATCTGTCCTGTTGAACTCTTTTCTTCCAGTTTATTAGGACTTTGTCATCATAGTGATGTTTGTTGTGTTGGTCGTTTGTCCAAGTCAACAGATGGAAATGAGCTTCTCTGCTAAATCTGGTGCATGCATCTTGTTCTTTGGAACTAATTCCAGTACACACTGTCCTGGAACTGAATAAATACATACATACAAATGCACTGAATGCAACTTGTGCAACAGGAAACAGGTAATGGAAAAAAAAAACCTATTTTTTCCGCTCTCATGAGGTGGTTTTTGAGATGTTTTGACATAGAAGTATGGCACAAAAGTGTCATGGAAACACATTTAGTGCATTTAGTGCACTGTCCTATGCAACAATATAATATAAAGAATAAATGTGTAAAGGGTCCCTGTCAACCAAGGGATTACAAAACATTTGTAAAAAGAAAAATACTCTACAAACAATTTATTAAACTACGGACAGAGGAATCAAAGAAGAAATATAAAGTATACAAGAATAAGCTGACCACCATGTTAAGATCTACTAAGAAATTATACTACACTAAACTATTAAATGAAAATAAGAGTAATACTAAAGTGGTATGGGGTATATTAAACAGCATTATGAAAGATGGTGTAAAAAAGAATACATATCCAGATTATTTCATTGATAGAACTGGTGACAATTATAATATGAATGCTGTAGTGAATAATTTCAACAAGTTTTTTGTTAACATTGGCCCAGATTTGGCAGCAAAAATACCAGATATTGGATCCGATAAACAAAATGAACCACTTATACAAAGGAACCCAAACACAGTCTTTCTCTGTGCTGTGACTGAGTCTGAGGTCTTAACCACTGTTAATAAATTTAAAAATAAAACCTCTACAGATTGTTATGACTTAGACATGATCTTTGTCAAAAAAGTATTAATTAGTATTTTGAAACCACTAACATATATTTGTAACCTGTCATTTCAAACTGGTGCATTCCCAAACAAACTGAAAATTGCAAAAATAAAACCTTTATATAAAAATGGGAACAATCACATCTTCACAAACTACACACCTTTCTCTCTGCTCCCACAATTTTCAAAAATTCTGGAAAAATTATTTAATAATCGGCTAGACAACTTTTTAAGCAAATATGACATAATAAATGGAAGTCAGTATGGATTTAGAGCAAAGAGATCAACATCAATGGCAATAGTGGAAGCAGTGGAAGAGATTACAAATGCTTTGGATAATAAAAAATATGCAGCTGGAATATTTATTGACTTAAAGAAAGCCTTTGACACTTAATCACTCAATTTTAATCCATAAACTGGAAAGGTAAGGCATTAGGGGAGTGGCCTTGAATTGGCTCAAAAGCTATTTGACGGGGAGACAGCAGTATGTGAGGATGGGGGAGTATACATCTGGATATCTGGACATTGCTTGTGGAGTCCCCCAAGGTTTAATATTGGGGCCCAAATTGTTTATTTTATATATAAACGATATATTCAATGTATCTAAAGCTTTAAAATTAATATTATTTGCAGATGATACCAATATATTCTATTCTAGTGATAATTATAATGAACTGGTGGATATGATAAATAATGAATTAACCAAAATAAAATTATGGATGGACATGAATAAATTATTGCTAAATGTAAACAAGACTAAGGCATTGTTGTTTGGTAAATACAAAAAAAAAAAAAAAAAAAAAAAAAAAAAAAAACCTTCAGAATTACACATATGAATAGATCTGTCAGAAACAGTGTCAGAACACACATTTTTTTAGGTATAATTATTGACAATAAATTAATCTGGAAATCACACATCAGATTCATCCAAACCAAAGTATCCAAAAGCCTTTCCATCATTAACAAAGTGAAACACGTCCTGGATTATAAGGCACTCTATATATTGTATTGTCTGGTCCTGCCATACCTAACCCACTGCACAGAATTATGGGATAATAACTGTAAAACTACTGTACACCCTCTCTTCATATTACAAAAACGTGCAGTCAGAGTCTTACATAAAGTCGGCTGTTTAGATCACACTCATTTATTATTCTGGCAGTCAAAACTATTAAAACTCTATGATTTGGTACATTTTTACACAGCTCAACTTCTATATAAAGCCAATAAAAATCAACTACCAGCCAACATACAAAAACTATTTGCCCATGGGGGGGAGGGGGGTGTATAACCTGAGGGGATGTGGGAATTTCAAAGTCCCAGCAGTCAGGACCACCAGGAACAGTTTGTGTATCAGTGTGTTGGGTCGGGCTTTGGAATGGGTTGGGGGTAGACCTCCAGCAGTGTCTAAAAATTTAGAAATTCAAAAAAATGTACAAAGAAATGTTGTTTTCACAATATCTGGCTCAAGGAAGGGTGTGATCATTATTTGGACTGTCAGGTTGTTCTATTGTATGGTGTGTGTGTATAAATATAGGGGTGCAGACGTGTGTTGGTGTACAACTGTAGACATAAACTGGTGTGGATGTGGATGTGTGTACAGGTTTGTAGGGGTGTGTTTATAGATAATCACAATCTTATGTTGTATATCAAGTGATTCAGCACTAACAGTCTGAGGACTGGAATCAGGGGCAGGACAGGATAAGCAGTTGTTTCTTCATACTCCCTTCCAGACACAACATTTGTTCTTTTTTTCCCCCTATTATTAGATTTTTTTTTTTTTTTAATTTGTGTATTGTTTATTATTATTGTTTATTACTATTTTTTGTTTTTGTTTTTCTTCCATATGTTTTGTATTACGTCTGTCTGAAATAAACTAAACTAAATTTTCACACATCTGTTCCAACACCGTGGAGGTTTGGCATGAAACTCAGTGCTTCCATCTTCCTTAAACCAGTGTCTTGCTAGAACTATACAGAATTTTACACTGTAAAAAAAAAAAAACTTAAAAAAAACGGTAATATTCTGGCAGCAGGGGTGCCAAAAAAAATACTGTTAAATAATGGAAAATAACCATCTGATAAAAATATGGTTATTTTCCATAATTCAAATACAGTTTTTTGCCCTGACTTTACAAGGAATTTTGCATATTTTTTGACTTTTTAATGTTTAATAAAGAATATTTACATGTATTAAAACAATCAAATTACATATATATATATATATATATATATATATATATATATATATTTATATATATATATATGTATGTGTGTATATATATATATATATATATATATATATATTTATATATATATATATGTATGTGTGTGTGTGTATATATATATATATATATATATATATATATATATATTTATATATATATATATGTATGTGTGTATATATGTGTGTGTGTGTGTGTGTATATATATATATATATATATATATATATATATATATATATATATATATTAGTGGTGGGCAGCGATTAAAATTTTTAATTGCAATTAATCGCATGGATTTCTGCGATTAATCGCATAGTTGTTGGGGGGGCATCAACAGCATGTATTTCCTTTCAGTGATATTTCAGACTGCAGTACTCCGGTGATAAAAAATAATTGCACATGTCAGTGCTTCCAAACACCTATGTCCTTCTGCCCCACCATCTGAAGACATTTCAAATGAAAATGTCCATGGAACAGACCGCTACTGTTACACATGTTTATGTCCACACATGTTTATTTACACTTGTCAGTGATTGACAGGAGTCTTAGTCCCACTAATCAGTACTAATACGAATAAGCCCAATAATATGTGATGTTCAGGTGTTCAAAGTAAACAAAGGAGGCCCTCTAGTGGTGGGAATAAGTGTCACTAACGTATGTTTTGTCCTTTTGGTGTTCCCGTAGTCAGTTCGAATATAAGAACGAACTAACACACGTTTCTTTCACTCTGTTTGTATGGCCCCAAAAATGTTTGTCTGTGAGTATTTTCAGTTCAGTTGTTGTAAGAATGAATAGTATCAAATATCTCTGATGTGAACCTTTGTTGCTGGATAAAAAGACTTTGTAAATCTTTAATTAAGCTGTAAATGCTAATTGTTAGTGTGTCTATGGATTTTCCCATTCAAGTTACCATCGAGATAAATTGACTGCTAATCCAACAGTCACATGGTAAATAAGTACAGGTTCGTTCAAAGGCGGGCATATTAAACACAACCAATGAATTTACATCAACTGAACATGAGCCTGCAGAAAGAATTAGCAACCCATCTGCGACTGCTAGCATAAACCAATTAGCTTAAACATGCTAATAACACATTATAATAAACACATCCAAAATAACGTCATAAACATGTTTCTAACGGCACGTTTGCATGTGAAATTATTTATCAAACAACAGAATGACTGACACACACAGGTGTTGAACTGCAGGAGTTCCACACAGGTGGATTCAGCATTACTCTTTTCTCCTCTCAGCTGCAGGTACACACAGCACCGGTGTGTGGACCGGCAAAATAAAAGCATGAGTTTCAAAATAAGAGTCCGAATGTATAAATCAACTAAGACTTGCTTGAAGGCAGAACAATAATAAAACGGCGTTAACGTGAGATAAAAAAATTGTCGGCGTTATTTAATGAATGCGTTAACGCGGTAATAACATGTTAACTTGCCCAGCCCTAATATATATATATATATATATATATATATATATATATAAAAATTTTCAATGAGACTCAGTTGTCCAATCCACTGATAAAAACTGTATTTGGACAGTTTATCAGTGCTTTTACATGTTCTACATTCACAAAAATACATTTATTCAACATTTTTGTTGTGAAACCTCCTGTTTCACAACACAAGATATTTGTCAATGAACAAACAAGTCTGGTTCAACTGACAGAACAAATACTTCTGCTACGGTTAATTGTCAGTAATTTTATCTCATTTTATTTATTCATTTTTGTACAGTATTAAACTTTAAATTAACAGTTTAATCTCATAAATAGAGAAGAAATATTTTTGAAATTATGATACATTTGCAAATATCTTTTAACTGTATTTTTCTGTGAAAAAAAGAAAAAAAATTCTTTTAAAAAATGGAATTTTTGGGTTATTCACAGTTACAGTTTTTTTTTGTGTTGTTTTCCATTTGACATGTAAAATCACAGTCTGTTTTTGTCATTTCATGTGTATTTTTCCTGTATCTGAAAAATACAGAAAAAGTCTGTAAAATAAAATAAACTGAAAATTCTATTAAATCAGAGATTTTTTTTTTTTTTTTTACAGTGAATGTTTGCGTCCAGAAAACAGCGGTTGTATCGACAGTGGAATATTACCGCTCAAATGTGTGAGGGCGTGTGACACAGAACACTAACCACAGCAGAGATGAGGAGATAAGAATGAGGCACAGACTGATGTTCAGATCAGAGATAAAGACAGTGAAGAAGACTGAGACCAGAGACCAGCACAGGACTGGACATGGACCACAGACTGATGGTCATCTGGATGTCCTTCTGGGTCAGAGGTAAGAGGATGGCTGGACATGGTAACCATGGAGACGCTTCGTCTCCGTGGTTACAGACAGGTCAGGGTGTGTTTGATATCAGTCACAGCGTGTGCTGATGGTCATGTGTCTGTCATGATGGAAATGAGGCTCAAACTGACTTTAGGAGTTGATTTAGTCGTGTTCTATGAACAAAGTGGTCGTTCAGTGTGTTTCTAATATTTCCCATATTTTCCTCTTTTTTGTCCATTTTCTAGAAGGTAATCTGGCAGATGTTCTCCCCACTGTCCTTTCTAATAACAGTAGTTCATAAACTCCACACACCTTTCATTTCTGCTGAGTTTTTTCAACTAAATTCCAACAATCATCTTCTTTTTCTTTCTTTCTTTCTTTCTTTCTTTCTTTCTTTTTTATTTTACAGTTTCTTATTCTATTAGTGTGAGGTCCAGGGCGTCCCAGACCGTCCCTCTCTCTCTCTCTCTCTCCCTCTCTCTCTCTCTCTCTCTCTCTGGTCAGGATGCGGCTCTGGGTTGGTGGTGCTGATGTCTGGGGGCGGAGTCTTCCCCTGGTGTGGATGGCTCACTGTGATAGCCCCGCCTCTTTGACTTCCTGCTCCTCCTGTGTTCAGTCTGTGTGTGTGTGTGTGTTTTTGCGTGTGTGTGTGTGTGTTTTGTGCATGTGTATGTGTGTGTGTGTGTGTGTGTTTTTGTACATGTGTGTTTACGTGTATGTGTGTGTGTGTGTGTATGTGTTTTTGCGTACGTGTGTGTTTTTGTGCATATGTGTTTACCTGTATGTGTGTGTGTGCTGGTTTCTGGGGTGGTGGTGGTCTGGTTGGTGCTGGGGCTGTGTTTGGCTGCCGTGCCTGGGGGGGACTGGCAGTGGTGCTGCTCGCTGCCTTGGGGGGGGCTCCAGATATGCGTGTTTGGTTTGCGGTGTTCGGCCGCTGCTGGTTGGCTGGTCCTCGGGGCCCTCTTTGACAGCCCCTGGTCCCTGGAGGGGGTGCGGTTGCCAGGGTAACTTTGTTTTTTTTGTTTTTTTCCCATAAATATATTTATTGTCATTTTCTTTGTTTTATAAGAACAGGCATATGGAGAGAAATTTGTTTCTTTATTCATCAATCAAAAAGAATAGATTTGCAACCGAAAAAGAGATCTGAGAGCAAAAGAAAGTGGCAATAAAAAAAAAAAAAAAAAAAAAACAGATCATTTTGCTTATAAATCAGTCCTCTTTACTTGTAAGTTAAAAACTTTTGCTTGAGACTTCAAAAGGATTTTTTTCCCCTTTCTCTAACCTGTCTAATTATAGCGTCCCAGAATATAAAAGATGTAACAACGTAAAAGCCATCTATTTGTGATATATGGTGTAAACATACGCTGAAAAAAATGTTTTGTTGAACAAACATAATTTTATTTCGTCAAGTTTTTGCACAAAATAATTTTATCTGAAGTTAGATAAAATATTTATGTTGACTCAACTAATCATTTTTAAGTAAATTCAAATAAATATTTGTAATTGTCACTCAATAACTGAGTACATTTCACTTAAATTTCCTTAGTAAGTCCAATTAAACCAATTTTGAATGTACTTAAATAAATTCTGTATGCTTTTTCAATTTTTTGTGCCCTCTCAAACCAATTAAATTGTTTAAAACAAAACGTTTTATTTCAGTTGATTCTAATTAAATTAAATTCTATTGTTTTAGCAATAATTAGTTCAACTTTTAAAACATTTTAATACTGAGCATCATACACCACACAGAACCACAAAATCTGTTTAGACACCTAACTTTAATCACAATTCTTAACATCTCATATCAGAGCAGTCAAATGACCTAAGAATCATTTTATAAGATGAACACCTGGAAATACTAAGTGCAGAGAAAACACACACTTTAACAGATACATGAATATGTTTGTTAAAAAAAAAAGAAATGCTCTGATTCTGTAAATGACCATTAAGAAAGAAGACACCCCGACACATTGTAAGGGGTTTCCTGATCAGAGATGTGACGCAACTTCTGCTCTCAGCATGTACAACATGGCTGATAAGACAAGAACCTGTAAAATGCAAAGTGCATAATACTTGTTTTAACTTTAAGCCTTATCTTTAAAAGCATCGACTAAAGAGATAAAACACGACAAAGCGGAAACCCACTGTTCAGATTCTGTCAACAATAATTGTAACCATAACCATGAGGATGGAATGAACAATAGAAACCAGTGTTTTTCATCCTTGGGGTCTGGACCCCACATGGGGTCACCTGAAACTTCTAGTAATTGATTGACAAAACTGGAGAAAACGCCTATGTAAAGATCTGCTTTTAGGTCAAATATTTGAGTATAGTTTTAATTTATTACAACTTTTATTTTATATACTTAATATTTGGAACCAATATTCACTTTTAAAGTCTTTGAAAAGGTTCATTAAACATCTTTGTGTCATTTATGCAATTAATTATGTACATTTTTAAATCGAATTTTTTTTGTGTGTGTGTGTTTTTTGTCCTTTTGTGTTGATATAGTAGGTTAAAGTGAAAAAATAATAGACAGATGAGATAGATGAAGTTGTGCTGAAAAAGAAGATACTAAACATGAGTATAGTAAACATTTGTTTCTATAGTATATAAAGACAAAACCTAAAGAACTCAAAAACAGCCAAAATAGGCTCAGACCACTGAGGGTTCAGATGCTGCAGCTCTTTCATCATTCACATTTTCAGTTCTAGTTTGTTCAGGTTTAATTGTCAGCCTTGTAAATCACAGCTGGACTGACTCCATATCCTGACCAAGGAAAACTCAATTCATTTCAGCAAAAAAATGTGTCTGTTTTGAAAGTCTGGGGTCGCCACAGATGTGTGATGGTAAAATGGGGTCAGGAGCCAAAAAAGGTTGGAAACCACTGGTACAGACACATTTGTGACATATTTGTGTGGGCAGCAGACTAGCTCTACCCCTGTGACATGCAAAGTCGTGGTTACCCTTCCCTTCCCACAAAATACACCTATACCTTCAGTTACTGGTAAGAACATTACCAGGAGAAAAAAAACACAATCACAAATAACAGAATAAACACATAACCACATCATGTCATTACGAGTGTGGATGAAGAATTCCTACCGTCCAAACACTGATTTTGTTGTTTAGGTCAAGAACCCTCATCCATCTGCATGAGTCCTTTTGGAATGAATTCGTAGTAGTGTCTCAGTTCTTTGGGGTAGGCCAGCTTCAGCTCGTAGATCACTCCATGCATCACTGCACAGGCCTGCACTCTTAAAAACACAGGTACCAGCTTGGACTTAGAGGGTACTAATGCTTGTCTCTGGGGGTGGACTTTTTTCACAGACATTTCCGTACCCTTTCCAAATGGTCCATTTTTGTACCTTAAGTACTTTACATAGAAAGAAAACTCTCCTATAGTTGATAATGCCATGATGTTTAAAGTTTGAACTGGTGGACTAACTGAGAAAAAAACAAAAAAAAAACGGCATAGGCAAACTACGACATCAAGACATGGAGGTGTGAATGAAAACTGGATCAAACACAGATTATGTCAATAATCAGAGGTTCTAAGAAGAGAAATAAATTATTAGGCTATTATCATTGAGCTAATTGGGCTATTAAATTAAAACATAAATTATTATTAAAGATAGAGTAATTACAGTATGATATATAATAAATAATGCGCTAATGTTTGAACTCTAATTAGTCCTACTGTTCAGTTCTCCTAGTCTAGAGCCTGTTCTCATGGTCTACACACAGTTTTTAATGCTGCAGGGTTCCTTAGAGTACACATGTGTACTGTACAGAACTTTGGAGCCTTTTTCATCGTCTAAAGGTGCCATTCTGGCCTCCTACAGACCAATACTGTACTTTTGAGAGAATATTCTTAAAAAATGTACTTATAGGTACATAAATGTTCTGATCTCGTACCTCTGTTTTTGAGAGTGTGGGCTTCAGATCCAAGATGATAACTGTCCAGGAAGAAAACAAAAATTCCAACATCATCAGAATGTCCAGGATCTCCATTCTCTTTGCTGATGACAGAAATGCCCATGGTGCACCTCTGCATGTCTGTCTGGATGTCATTTCCTTTGATGTCCTGCATATTTTAAGTAAATAAGAGAAAAGGGAAACATGTGAATACTTTTTCCACACAAGCAACATTTTTGCATCAAGTTGTTTAATGGGTGTTATGTGATCCAAGGTGTGCTTCAACTCCATGCTAGGATCTATAATATACTTTTAGCGACAGGAACAAAACATTTAATCAAACTGACTTTAACAGGTAAAGCAGCACTAGAAGCTACACTACATGTTAAGTAATCCATTATCATGCACTGTAATAGTAACTGATTCTTTTACACACACTAGACACCTCTGTCAGATATGAAACACCCAGTGGCAAACTGCAGCTACAGCAACAACTTTAGAAACCGTTTACAGGTTAAGAATACAAGTTACATTCGGAAATGTAAAGGAAATACAGTAACTTACCATATACTCATGGATCAGATGTCCATCATCCTCACCAAAGCAGAGGCAAAGTGCCTTCAGGACTGCTGCCCTCCTCCAATGAACATCACTCATACCCTGTGTGAAGAGATTCCACTGATTAAAAACATTTCCAAACAACTGAATAATTCCAAAAAATATTTGGAATTTTCATTTTCAACCTTTGGTTATACTGTAAATAACCTTTTTTCTTTGATTATAAAATAGTAATGTGTGATTATGTAATATGTGACATGTATGGTAGTTTACGTTCACTCCCCCATCTGAGAAGATAAGGCTGATTTTGCTGCTGTAACATTTCATCATCCTTTATGTGGAAAAGTGTCTTACAGTAATAACCCAGGCTGTTACTGAAACCAAAATAGGTTCAAACACTTAGAGAGTATATCAAAGCACACATAGGACTAATTTTAAACGACATTAAATGAACATAGTTCCCTCTTGTAAGATGTGCAGATGTTTGGCTAGTTTCTGGCCTGTGACACCTCCCTTCTTCTGGTAAACTGATGTCATCTGGGGCTGAAGACTGTCTGTGCCATGAAGGTCGTCTCCAGTGGATGTGTTGGAATTCACCCAAATCTGTTACACATAAAAGACAGTGGCAGAAGACAAAGAATACTGTGTTTAGCGATTTATGTAATGGTGATCCAAGACCCCACCATCAGCTGAGGTTGTTTTCATGGCATAAGAACGTGTGTACCATGTTTTAGTCAACTGCCTCAAATCCATTCAGAGAAATCCCATTCTTTAAATCATAATGCACAGCGAAAAAGCAGAATGAAAACAGAAACAGAGGAGGGAGCACGCCTGTATTTACCTCATCAACATAGAAAAGTGCAGGCCACCTCACTTTAAACTCTCCAGCACCTGGACTTCCATGCACCACTCCTTTTCTTCTGTATGAGACAGTATTAGGCATGTTCTCCGACCAAGAAGAGAAGACAAAATCACACGAGTTCACCTCAGGGAAACCAGCTTTGATTATACAGACAGAATAATAAAGCATATGTAGTTCAACCTACTCTATGTGTATAGACAATCATGACTGCAGCTTATGACAACCTGATGATGATCTAATTAACTTTTTTAAATTCACAACATTCTTAGCTTGTCCCATCCTTTCTGACCACAGAGCGACCTGAAGAAAGATACCACACACTTATACACACCTATACTTTATTATCTATCCTCGGCAGTGGCGTGCACAGACATTTAGAGGGGCAGGTCCTCAGCCAACGAAAAAGGGCACCCCTCTCCCGAGTCCGACAATCCTGATCTGCACCGTTTTCATAAATATTGGTCCGCAATAACTTGCCATCACTGTTTATTCCAGGGCTGTCAAACTCATTTTAGTTCAGGGGCCATATTCAGCTAAATTTGATCTCCAGTGGGCCGGACCAGAAAATAACATAAGAACCTATAAATAATGACAACTCCAAATTTTTGTCTTTGTTTTAGTGTAAAAAAAAACATTAAATTATGAAAATACTTATTTTTATAAACTATAAAAAAAATAAATAAATAAATAAACAACTGAAATTTAAATTAAAAACGTAAGAAAATTTTGTGCAATTTTAACAGTATTATTCCTCAACTTATCATTTCTACATGTGCATTATGGATCAGATCTACAAAGACACTAAACACTGAGGAACAGGCAGAAAAAATGTTAAAATTGTGCTTAATTTTCTTTAGACATTTCAGGTTGTTCATATTTGTTCAGGTTATTCACATTTTATTGTTACAGGATAGTTTGTAAATGTAAATATTTTCATAATTTAATGTAATTTTTAGCACTAAAACAAAGAAAAAAATAAGTTTTTAACTCTAGATTGTTTTGGGCTTAATTTAAGATTTTTTTTTACTTAATTGAAGATTATTTTCGGGGGGGCTTAATTAAAGATTTTTTTACTTAATTGAAGATTTTTTTTTTGCCTAATTGAAGTTTTTTTTTTACTTTATTGTAGATTTTTTTTTACTTAATTCAGATTTTTTAAAATTAATTAAAGATGTTTTTTGGCTTAATTGAAGATTTTTTGCTAAATTCAAGATTTTTTTTTTTTTTTTTTTTTTTTTTTTTTTGCTTAATTCAGTTCAAGACTGTGGAATTTTTGTACTTGGCAAAAACATCCCAAGAGCCGGACTGGACCCTTTGGGGGACCGCATTTGGCCCCCGGGCCGCATGTTTGACACCCCTGGTTTATTCAGTATTACACATATGTTAGCATTCTACAAAACAATGTACTGCTACTGCAGTGGCCTTACACTTTTCACACCAAATAACTAGAAAAAAACAAACCAAAAACATTCTACTGGTAAAGTACAGTGAGCACAGGCCTGAAGAGTCCAGGAGCCAAAAAATGACCAGAGGAGGATTATGAACCACCCAACCCTGTAAACATCTACAAAGCCAAAACTGAGTCACAGAACCAGGACAATCCCTCATTTACTGAACAACCTGTATCAGCCTGAACAAACCAGTATCATAGAACCAGTCTAGGACTGCACACTGACACAGCTGTGCACAAGGACTGACCTGTGGTCTGATCCAGGACAGAACAGAGCTGCTACTGTGGGCTGTCTGCTGACAGTCTCTGTCCCTCTGTTTCTTTAGACTTAGACTTAGACTTACTTTATTGATCCACACAATGGGGAAATTACTTTGTTACAGTAACAGCACAAGACGTAACAGGCTGCCGGCATCCCCGGCGCCATAAATCTTGACAGAATAATGCAAAGCACAAGTATAAGACATCATACAGTTTACACACAGTACACGTGGACACATGCTGGAATTTTTTCATGGATTTAAAGGGATTCGGGGGACAGTATGACTAATTAGGCCGACAGCAGACGTCACGTGGTGGGTGGGTGGGCAAGGGGGAATGGGGGATGCATGAGCTGTGTAGGAATTACTCTTTCCTTTCTTGGAATTTTGCTGCTGTTGATGAATAAGAAACATCTAATTGCATACTACAATGAACACTGTAGACCAGGGGGGTCAAACTCATTTTAGTTCAGGGGTCACATATGGTTAATATGATCTAAAGTGGGCCGGAGCAGAAAAATAATATAAATAATAGGATAAGAACTTTTGAGTGAAAAAAGTCAATACCATAATGAAAATGTTTACATCAACGAATTGTACTTGAACATACCATGAACAAATATGAACAACCTGAAAATTTGTTAGTAAAATAAGTGCAATGTGAACAATATTCCACCTCAGTTTATCATTTATACGAGTGAATCACAACTTAGAGATCACAGTGGATCTACAAATACACCAAACATTAATTAACAGGGAGAATATTATTAAAATTCCACATACTTCTCTTAAGACATTTCAGATATTCACATTTTTTGTAAAACACTTGTCTGTAAAAGTAAACATTTTTGTGTAATTTTACTTTTTTTACGCTAAAACAAAGAGACAAATGTACAGTTTTCATTATTTAAAGGTTATTATGACAGTATTTTACTGGTCTGATCCACTTTAGACTGAAACGACCTAAAATGATTTGAACATCCTTGATTGTTCATATCTTCAGTGTAATTTTTGCATTTCAAATTCATCCCAGGGGCCGGATTGAACCCTTTGGTGGGCCAGATTTGGCCCCCGGGCCACATGTTGGACACCTGTGTTGTAGACATACAGATTTTTTTTCATGCTTGTGTAACTTATTATAATGACAAACAACAACATTGAAAATAATTTAATAATCTGAAACTTCACATCCCAATAATTTCCAAAAAAGGGGATTTGATTTAACTTTAATATTGTGTATAATACTCCAGTCAGTGTGAATGTATCATGAAGCCAAGTGTCTGGATGTTCACCTCTGATCTGCTCCTCTGATCCACTCCCCACAAACTCCAAACTCCAAACTCCACTGCCTCTGTTCAGCCTGACACCACAACAACACACACTTTTACACACACTTTGGATTCACAGGCTATTATAGATTTGTGACTCTGGAAATATACCGGGTACTCACAACTTTTTATACAAATAAGTAGCAGAGGATTTTCGTCGATTTGCTGGTTCGCACCTCCATCTGTCCTCACATTATCAAATGCACTGAATTAGCATCACTGGGCCGTGGACCGTGACCTCTGTGACCTCTGTGTGACCTCTGTGACCTCTGTGTGACCTCTGTGACCTCTGTGTGACCTCTGTGTGACCTCTGTGACCTCTGTGTGACCTCTGTGACCTCTGTGTGACCTCTGTGACCTCTGTGTGACCTCTGTGTGACCTCTGTGACCTCTGTGTGACCTCTGTGACCTCTCCGCTTGCGACAGTTAATCAGTCGACACACACTACACCGACACACACTGGCTACACTAACCAGACAAACTTGTGGAGAACGGGACAAAGAGTTGCTGAAACAGTTGTAAGTTATAAGTCTTCTGACCAGTTTGTCTCTTGCAAAAAGTGGAGGCCATGCGCTGTGTGATCTGCAACAGCTGAGCACTGAGCAGCATGAGTGGAACACAAGCAGAGCAGCAGAGAGGCAGAGACAGGAGGAGCACTGGGGGAGGACAGGAGGCACTGGGAATTATTTGGATTTAACTGAATATTAAAATATGATTAGAATGTCATGTCAATGCAGACTCTATTGTCTTCTTTGAATGAGGAAAAAAATAGATAATTAAAAAAAAAAAAAAAAAATTGCCAGAAGGGCACCGAGGCCAGGGGGGCAGGTCTTGAGGGACACCTCAGGTCTACCTGTGAACATCCCTGATCCTCGGCACAATTGGCAGATCTATTATGAAATTAATGTTCAATTTAAACTGACTGACTGTTGGATCACTTCCAAGTTTAACATGTCTGTGAGGAATCTGTTTGTTAAATGTACTTACCCAAACAATATAAAGGTCCCAAGCTCGGGTTGAAAATCCAATGAATTAAACCTGCCAAGTAAGAACACAAATCATGAGTAAAAAGTCTACATTGCAACTGTGCCTCAGTAATACATGCATAACAAAAGACAGATTAGAGTTAAGTAAGGAAAAAAATACTGTCATTTTAGGTATTTATTCACTACTAGATTACTTTCTGTGCTATACTACTGCACAATGACTATAGTCCACCTCACAGCATTCACTTATCACATATTTCATTTTTAAAAAATGAACATTTTTAACTTATTAACATTTTAAATCACAAATTAAAAGAAATGCATTGATTGAAAATACAGACATTTTCAAATAATTCTCATGTTCAAAGCAAAGCCTTAAGTTGTTTATGTTTTGTTTTTTGAGTTGGAATGTCATGTCCCTTGCTGCATGTCTTATGTCTGTAAAATCTCATGAGTCAAACCTGTGCATACTAAAAATAACCTGTTCAAAGCATTAGACTGACTTTTCTCAGCATCCAAAGCATGCACTGCATCATCAACATCAATTCTCCATAAACTACACATGAGCTAGTCTGACACCTTTGAAACGAGTCGGCTCTTTCAGTGTTGAACCAACTAAAATGCACAAACATGCACACTAGGGCTGAACGATATGGACAAAATTTCATATCTCAGTATTCATGCCAGATATCTCGATATCGATATGATACGATATGACTACGGGTTTGGTGAAAACCAACCATTTTTCAGGAAAATACAAACATAATAACAATAACAAACATTTTTCAGAAAAATACAAACATAATAACAATAACAAACATTTTTCAGAAAAATACAAACATAATAATACAAAATAATGTGGAAAGTACAGTTTTATTTCTAAGAACTCACTGCCAATCATCAACATTAACATACAGTACGAATAAATGAAATTTGTTGTGACTTCCAGAGCTGTATATGCAGGGCAAGTGCGGGGGAAATCTATATTGTTTATATCGTTGCTTTTGCGATATTAATATCTTGAATGTTCATATCTAGATATCAGTACGATAACGATATATCTTTCAGCCCTAATAGAAAGTCTGCATGTGACGTCACCGCTAGCAGAAGTCACTGTGGCTCCGCCCACTGAGTGTCAGACAGAGGCAGATGAGTAGTGGCTTTGTCTTGAATACTGTTAAAACTTTAGAACAATCTAAAATGGGGCAGAGCTGTTGTGTCATTGATCGCACAAACAGGTTTCAAAGCACTGGGAGCTCTGGTTTTAGTGGAGACCTAAAGCCACAGACAGAAGAAGCAGATGGATCACTGACATTCAGAGAAAGAACTGGAATCCAGACAACCAAACCTGTGTTTGTGTCAGCTAACGTTCATTTGTGCTGTGTTCTGGTGTAAACTCATCCCTTAAATTCCATCTGGTTTTGGCTAACGTTCCTTCTTAGTAAAGCTCTTCATGTTAGCATCTGTCATTTAGTTCTATGTTTCAGAACTGAATCGTTTGTGTCTTCAGTTGTGTGATTGTGAACCTTGTTCTCTACATGATTTGTAAACTAGCTTAAACTGAGGCTAACCTAGTTTTCCAGATCAGGGGCTCCTCTAGCACACAGCTGTTGGATCTGTGTTGGATCCAGTATTTGATGTGAACTCTCCTTAAATCTCCACAGTACCAGTAGATCATCCACTCACTTGGGTCAGTACTAAGGGTTCAACTCCAGTAAATCAGTAGTGAACTGTGAGCACTACTGCTGGGCCTTTACCGCCCAAATCACCAAAAAAACAAACTCCGTCTGCACTGACACAAAACCTCCAAAACAATAGTATGTTGAATGAAAGCACTCACCAGCTGGAATCCTCTAATGAACCAGGACCAGGATGGACACAACTCTGGGTCTGTTGGATGCTTTCAGCCTTTGCTTTGGGGATTTTCCCGCCGTTGAACTCAGGTTCATGTAAATGTCAGGATAGGTGATTTCTGTCCCAGATCAGTGTTGGTAGAACAGCTGTTGTTTGGTAGCTTGGATGGATCCATGTCCAGTCCAGTTGTCTTTAATTCCATCTGATATTCCACAGTTTTCTGCTCTGGCTGCAGTTACTGCTATACTCCGCCATGTTGAGCCGCTTTGTTTTTGACACTCAGTCTGACTGAGAGGGGCGTGGCCTGGGGGCGTGGCCTGGGGGGAAGTGACAGATGTGCATTCACTCTATTATTTCCTCCATGTTTCGTGTGCAAACACATTCTAGTTTTCATTCAGAAAGGGAACTTGGTTCTCATGTCAACTTCAGTTAATGTTGAACTTTTGATGCACAGAAAGGGTTACTATGTTGACTATGGTTACTATGGTTACTATAGGGATTTAACCCTTTGATGCATGAATTATGAGGTCCTTAGTCCAGATTGTTTTTTCTGGGTGTGTTTATTCCTCTTTAATCATGAAAAAAAATAATGTGATATAAATTTTAAATGAAGCTGTTTTTTATGGAGTTACAAAAACACCTACTCAGCTGGACACCATGTGTTTAATTTTTGAAAAAAAGAAACATGTATTTAAAATGCAATATCAGAAAGTGATATACTGTGTGAAACTGATGAAACACTTTTTAAAGCAGCTAATCTGATGTTTTCTCACATTTTAGCATACTTTAAAAGTAATTATTACTCACTTCATCTAGATAACGTAAAAAAAAAAAATTTGGTTAAGAAAACTGTTACTTACACTCTAATAGCAAATAGCAATTTCTTTACTCTCAAACATACAGTATTAGTGCAGATCAGGTTTATCAAGAACTGCACAGTTGTCTGATATGGAACTAAAACAACAAAACCCATGAATATACAAGAGAACAGCTGTAGTGGGTGGGTGTGTGTGGGGTTTAGAACCGATAAACTGGAATTTCCTGTCATCTTTAAAAAAAAAAAATATGTCAATGATGCAATATTTTCGGTTAACGCGACCTCTGCAAACATGTAGCTATCTGATTGGCTGCTGCTGTAGTCGTGTCACATGATCCCTGTTTCTGCAGAAACAGGAAGTGGCTGATGATAAAAATCAACTCGACTCAGTGGGTTCATGTTTCCGTGTCTAGATTCAGTTCAGATAATGAGTTTAACATGATCTGAAAGCTTGAGCTGAATTAAACAGTTGGATTCTCCAATAAAACGGAATAAAACCAAGAAAAAGTCTGTTCGACACAAATAACAGACTGAAGGACGCAGGCATCGACCAATCAGAATCCATCATTCAACACCGCTGTTAATGTGTCCGTTATTGGACATTGAGGAAACATTCCATGGTTTCCATGGAAATAAATGTGGGTTTGTTGTGTGTCATCGGTCCAATCCCATTTCACCCCTTGGCCCCTCCCCCTCCATTTTGTATGTTTCGTGAAGGGGTAGGGGTGTCCCGATTCTCGATGAGTCTGAATCTGAGGGGAGGGGCTAAGGGGGAGGGGCTGTTTGACCCTCCAAACGGAGATTTTTCAGGACCACACTACAAACGGAGCGGTAGGAGAAATCTGCCATAACTCAGTTCCAGTCATGTGTCAGATGGAGGTGAACACAGAAAAACAGAGCAGCAGTGACCGAAGAAACACACACATGGACAGATTTACTTCAGAAACAACTGAATCATGTGGTCGACTGTTTAATGTGGTTTCAATGTGTTCTAGATGTCATTTGTGCGGTTTATAGTTGACAGACGTAAACAGATGTCCAAAGCCCATGGAACACAGACGGTTCCAGCTGCTGACCCCATGGAGAATTCTGGAAACAAAGTTCCAACATCTGTTTATAGTGACATTGACAATGGATGATGACGGAACAGGTCTGGAAGGGGGGGGGGGCGGCAAAGGGTGAATTGGGATTGAGCTGTCCTGCACTGTAAAAAAAATCTGTAATTTAACAGAATTTTCACTGTTTATTTTACAGATTTTTCCTGTATTTTTAAGATACCAGAAAATATCAATGAAATGACAAAAATAGGCTGATTTTACATGTCAAATGTAAAATAACACGAAAAAACTGTAACTGTGAATAACCATCAAATTTCAATTTTTTACAATAATTTTTTCTCTTTTCACAGAAAAATACATTTAAAATACATTTGAAAATGTATCATAATTTCACAAATATTTATTTTCTAGTCATGAGATTAAACTGTTAATTTAAGGTTAATACTGTAAAAAAAAACCATAATAAAACGAAATAAAATTACTGACATTTAACGGTAAAATAAGTATTCCTTCTGTAAGTTGAACCAGACTTGTTTGTTAATTGACAAATATCTTGTGTAATTACAGGAGGTTTCACAACAAAAATGTTGAATAAATGTATTTGTGTGAATGTATAACATGTATAAGCACTGATAAACTGTCCAAATACAGTTTTTATCAGTGGATTGGACAACTGAGTCTCACTGAAAATTATTTATATATATATTTATAGGGAATTTGATTGTTTTAATACATGAAAATATTCTTTATTAAACATTAAAAAGTCAAAAAAAAAAAAGCAAAATCTCATGTAAAGTTAGGGCAAAAAACTGTATTTTGATTATGGAAAATTACTGTATTTTTATGAGATGGTTATTTTCCGTTATTTTACAATATTTTTTTTGGCACCCCTGCTGCCGCAATATTCCTGTTTTTTTCTTTTTTTTTTTTTTTTTTTTTTTTTTTTTTTTTTTACAGTGTAGTGCTTTGCTGAAGTTGTACAAATATCTCCTTTATTTTGTGGAAAACTGTAACAAAAACCAAGTTATTAAAAGTAAAGTTAGGAATAAACAAACTCACTAAACACAAGAAAGAGCTGAGAAACTTCAGATGGACAGACAGATGATGAAACCTGGTACTGTTGCCATGACAACCCTGTTTCTGACTCCATGAATCCAACAGTAATGTCCAAAAGTCTGACCAATGAGACAGATGTGGTGTTTGACCTTTGACCTGTTCCTGTGTTTGACCTTTGACCTGTTCCTGTGTTTGACCTTTGACCTGTTCCTGTGTTTGACCTTTGACCTGTTCCTGTGGTCAGATGGTCTGGGCTCAGTGTGACCGAGCACTGACCCGTTCAACACTGAACAGAGTCACTCACAGACGCTGACGCTGACATTTTGGATCCGACACCTGGAAAGTCCCCAGATGTGAATGTGACGTGTGACGGACAGAGCCTCAGAAACAGACCCACCATAATAATGGGATTCAGCTGGTCTGACCTGGTGCACTGGTGCATTGTGGGTGTTGGTCCTGGTGCACTGGTGCATTGTGGGTGTTGGTCCTGGGGCACTGGTGCATTGTGGGTTTTGGTCGTGGTGCACTGGTGCATTGTGGGTGTTGGTCCTGGTGCATTGTGGGTGTAGCTCCTGGTGCACAGATGCATTGTGGGTGTTGGTCCTGGTGCGCTGGTGCATTGTGGGTGTAGCTCCTGGTGCACTGGTGCATTGTGGGTGTTGGTCCTGGGGCACTGGTGCATTGTGGGTTTTGGTCGTGGTGCACTGGTGCATTGTGGGTGTTGGTCCTGGTGCATTGTGGGTGTAGCTCCTGGTGCACAGATGCATTGTGGGTGTTGGTCCTGGTGCGCTGGTGCATTGTGGGTGTAGCTCCTGGTGCACAGGTGCATTGTGGGTGTTGATCCTGGTGCGCTGGTGCATTGTGGGTGTTGTTCGCGGTGCGCTGGTGCATTGTGGGCGTTGGTTGCGGTGGGCTGGTGCATTGTGGGCGTTGGTTGTGGTGCATTGTGGGTGTTGGTCCCGGTGCGCTGGTGCATTGTGGGTGTTGTTCGCGGTGCGCTGGTGCATTGTGGGCGTTGGTTGCGGTGGGCTGGTGCATTGTGGGCGTTGGTTGTGGTGCATTGTGGGTGTTGGTCCCGGTGCGCTGGTGCATTGTGGGTGTTGGTCGAGGTGCACTGGTGCATTGTGGGTGTTGGTCGTGGTGCACTGGTGCATTGTGGGTGTTGGTCGTGGTGCATTGTGGGTGTTGGTCGTGGTGCGCTGGTGCATTGTGGGTGTTGTTCGCGGTGCGCTGGTGCATTGTGGGTGTTGGTCCCGGTGCACTGGTGCATTGTGGGCGTTGGTTGTGGTGCATTGTGGGTGTTGGTCCTGGTGCGCTGGTGCATTGTGGGTGTTGGTCGAGGTGCACTGGTGCATTGTGGGTGCTGAGTGTGCAGCTGGACTGAGCCCAGTTGGACTCAGTGGCAGTAGATGAGTTCCTTCAACCACTGGGTTTCCGTCCACACTCAGATGGGGCTCATTTCAGAGTTGGGGGTCCATTTGGCGTCTCCCAGATACACCCACTGTTTTTTTTCTCCCCAGATAAATCTTTATTGAATCTGTTTTTAATCATACTACTAATTGAATTGAACTTGAACACATAATAATGTTTTTTTGTATGTTTTTGACCAAATGTACACAGAAAATCTTAGCCTAAGAAGTCCCACCCCATCCAAAACGGACTGTCTTTGGCTCAGGATTCATACATTGAACATGAATAAAATAAAATAATTTAACATAATTGTCTTTTTTTGTGCTCACTCTAATAACACCAATATAATCAATTGCAGAGAATATCTATTTTCTGTATGATATGAAATTTCAGTATTAAATAAATGTTTTTTGTCTGTCTACACCAGTGGTTTCCAACCTTTTTTGGCTCCTGACCCCATTTTACCATCACACATTAGTGGTGACCCCAGACTTTCAAAACAGACACATTTTTCTGCTGAAATGAATTGAATTTTCCTTGGTCAGGTTATGTCCAGTCAGTCCAGCTGTGATTTACAAGGCTGACAATTAAACCTGAACAAACAAGAACTGAAAATGTGAATGATGAAAGAGCTGCAGCATCTGAACCCTCAGTGGTCTGAGTCTATTTTGGCTGTTTTTGAGTTCTTTAGGTTTTGTCTTTATATACTATAGAAACTAATGTTTACTATACCCATGTTTGGTATCTTCTTTTTCAGCACAACTTCATCTATCTCATCTGACTATTTTTTTTTTTTCACTTTAACCTACTATATCAACACAAAAGGACAAAAAACACACAAAAAACATAAAATCTGATTTGAAAAATGTGAATAATTTATTGCATAAATAACACACAGATGCTGAATGAACCTTTTCAAAGACTTTAAAAGTGAATATTGGTTCCAAATATTAAGTATATAAAATCCAAATTGTAATAGATTAAACATGTACTCAAATATTTGACCTAAAAGCAGATCCTTACAAAGGCGTTTTCTCCGGTTTTCTCAGTCAATTACTAGAAATTTCAGGCGACCCCATTTGAATCCCAGGCGACCCCATGTGGGGTCCCGACCCCAAGGTTGAAAAACACTGGTCTATACGTTCTGGTCAACTCTGTTATCTCTGTTCTAAAACTCCATAAAAATCTCCAAAGCATTCATATAAAACCATGAGACCTGCATCCTGTGATGTCACTTCCTGTGGCAGAAAACATGTTGAAGGCTCTAAGGTCCATCATTTTTCTTCTGCCATTATTTTGTACTAAAGGTTCAGGATACACCAATAGTACAGTCAGTACTTGTCAACTGTGTTATTGTTAAATCATAGTGAATCAATCATGAAAGTTTTAAAACAATAATATGATCAAATGGATAAAACTTCTATTTTCAGACCAAGGTTATTGTGGTTCTTCTGCCCTTAGCTCTGTGGCTCTACACAGCCTAGACAGTGAGTTCAACAAAGTGCCAACGTCTCAGGACCCTGAAGATGGTTTTCATAGTCTTTACTTCAACCACAATTTGTAAAACTGAAAATACAAAAAACAAAGATATGTTTCAGTAAACAAAGCATCATTCTGTGCTTAAACAATGACAAAGATTTCTAAATTATATATTCCAGGCTGACTATTAATTCCAGCATTTTAAGATTAACAAACAGGATTACCCAGAAAACAAAGACATTCCATTTGTTTTTGACATACCCACCGAAGCTAATCCTAGCCTATGGCTATCACTTTAACCAAAAACGTAGCTGAAACATTCAAACTATCACATAAGACTAAGACTAATGCGTGTCTGACACTTCAGCGTTCATGTTAGATGACTTAATACTCAGACTGTCTCGTGTCGAAGCTCTGTGCGTACTGAAGACACCAAACTTTTTACCGTAGTACTACAGCCAGAGCTTAAGAACGAAGCACTTCCTGTCATTCCTCGGGCATTATGCCGCTACATATTTTCACTACTAGAAGGCAGTGTTCACCACAAAATCTGTTTATATGTTAAACTGAGAGGCAGAATAATGGTTAACGAAAACTAACGAAATGACCAAAACTGGAATTGGAAAAACATTTTTTTAACTGAAATAAATAAAAACTATAATTAAAGAAAAAAACAGAACTAACTGAAACTGTATTGTGTGTTTACTAAACTAACTAAAACAGATAAAATCATGGATCAAATTCCCTTGGTTTTGGTCTTTGTCAATGTCAGATTGATGTTAAATGGATTTCTTTGTCTCTCTCAGTTTTCTGTGCTGTCTCCATACGACACTTTTTGCTCCGTCACTTGTGTTCACTTGTGGTTTCCAGTCGTCTTCTGGTCCCCACTCTACCTGGAAACATGGAGACTAAAGCAGCAGAGTCCTGTCTGGGATTGATTTGAATACGACCACAGAGAAGAAGAGAAAAGATATTAAAAAAACTAAACTAAAACTAAGCATATAGAAAAAAATGAGAACTAATTAAAACTATCAAACCTGCTCTAAAAACGAATTAAAACAAACTGAATTAGAGAAAAAAAGTATAACTAAGAAAACTAAAGTCTACTGAAAAATCCCAAACTATTAGAACCTTGTTTTAGACATGCCATGTGGTGTCTCATTTTCATTTAGCTCATGGAGTTCAGGTCAAAAATGGAAGAAAATGTCAACTCTGTTCATGCTTTAGTGAGAACAGAGTTAACAGTGACTTACACAGTCAAATGCTCCAAATCTTATTTGAGTATTTTGAGGTATTTTCCTTTTTTTTTTTTTTTTTTTTTTTTTTTTTTTTTTTAAATATAAACACATATGTTCACATTTATTATGGACGCTGAATCATATTACTGTCACAGGAACACCAGCAGAGTCTGGCAGAAATGTTATTGTTGTTGGTTTGAACTGTGGCTGGTCAACTCTGTTATTCATGTCAACTCTGTTTAAGGTTTGGTTTTATAAAAGGATTATCAGACATGTTTTATTATGAACAGACTTATTACAAGCTGTGTCCTAACTACCATTCTTCCTTAATGACATTTCAAAGTATTTCATTCATTTTTACAGGTTTATTTACAGAAAATGCACACGCTCGCAGCAACATGTCAATTAAATATGTTGATATTTTGACTCCAAAACCAAAAGGTTTTATCTAATCAGACCAAAAATTGACTTAATGGAATTAGAGACACAATATCTCTAAGGAAAAACAATCTTTTAAATTGTTTAACATTTGTTAATTTTATGTATTCTACCCAATTTGTCTGCAACAGAGTTGACAGATTTTTCTGCAACTACTTTGTTTTTCACATTAAAAGTTGTAAATGTTACAGGTTTAAACTCAGCAAATACTAGAAAAGTTGAATTTAAAGTGTGTTCTACGGAATACAAAAGTTTCATGAAAAGAAAAAAAACACTCCAAATGTTTGTTTTCTGTCTCCATGTGAAATGTACCTGCAATTCTGAAGTGAGTCATGTGACTAGAACTCCACGTTAGACGCTTCCATTTTCTACATTCAGCCTTTTTGGAAATGATTGAATCATTGCGTCCAGAAACCAGCGGTCGGATGGACGGTCAGCGGTGGGCCGTCAGGGCCTGCAAGGCCTTCTCTGCAGGCCTAAAAAACTATCTGAATCACAGACTGGTGTTAATTCTGTTTTGTCCATGAATACTTCTTGGATAATTCTAAATGGTCTGTGTGCTTCCTTTCAGAGCTTTTCCTCTGGTTGTGCTGCTTCCACACATGCATTTTCATATTAAAGCCTTTAACCAATCACATTTCATCATTTGTTGCCAGGCAGGGTCACAGTCACAGAAATCTGCCCGGAGGCCTTCACAGTCACTTCCACGTTCCCTCGAGCAAAACACAAGTGGAGATGAAACTGTTGCTTCAACCAATCAGATTTAGAGTTGGCGACACCAGGGCCCTCTAGCAGGCGTACGGTGATGTCAGCGTATTCACACCCTGTGATTGGACAGTCAGAGAGCGGACTAGCCAAAGCTAGCAAACTGCATCTGTAACAGCTGCACCGACACAAATACAGTTGTGTTGGTTTAACAGCTGTTTAGTCCAAACACAACGGCTGAAGGAGGAGAAGAAATGGATTTGGACGCAGATTTACTGTCAAAGCCATTTTCAAGACGGACTTTTCCAGAAAACCTGGACATCAACCCGGTCAGCCCGCCTGTGGGCTGAAAAATTCTATTAATATTCATCTACTATAAAATATAATAAATCAGGACAATGGATGTTTTTTTTTCAACTTCTGCTCAAAGTTTAGACCCTGATGTTAATAAAAGTACATCAGAAGTGTATTTTAGTGCAAACTTTAATGTTCAAACATGATTTTTAATCTTTGTGGGGTGAAATATACGCTATTAAAAATCTCCGACATGAACAATTAATTTATGCATATCATCGTCAGTCCAGCCGTGATGCGGCCATGTTTGTAGTCTTTTTAAAGAGGAGATCTTACTGAATCGATTGACACCACGCATTCAATGAACTACAATACCCATGAGGTGTGAAACCCCTGCGTAAAATGCCTCAGGCAAGCGACCTGCGGGGACCTTTTACGCAGGGCGCACAGAGTTACAGGTAGCCGTGTACGGAGTGGACGTATTGTTTGAGATTTGTTTGTTTTAGCCATATTTAGTCAGTTTGTTATTAGTTTTAGGTAGTTTTATTGAGTTTTAGTGAGTGGCAGGGTATTTTATTGAACGTCATTGAGTGTTAGGTAGGTTTTGTTTTCTTGTAAACAAGAATTGTTTGATCAAGATTAGCGTGTGAACGTGTTGTGAAAACAGTGGTGAAGAAGGCGTACTGCACAGACAAAGACATGGCAGCTCTATTAGCAGAAATTCAGAGACGGTCAGATGTGGAACTCTGTGACTCATCTGAGCCCGACGGCAGCGGGGGTGCCGGGTCAGCGGAGGAGGCGTTATTTCAAATGGACATCCACCCAGTATATGAGTAAGTGTTGGTTTCTTTGAACTTGTGAACTATTTCTTGATGATTTCTGTTTATCAAAAATAAAAAATAAAACATGCTCGTCATTTTACAATATATCCATGCAAACACACATTACACATTGCTGACTATAAAGGTGTAATTTTTTCAGCCTCATTTCTCATTTGATTATTTCTACACATCAGTAGATAAGGTTACAAACAATGGATCAGTGAAGTTTTGAGGATTTGTTCACTTTGTCAAAAATAAATCACATTGTAACAGTCATTTCATGAGAAGTTGTAAAGAAAAAAATGTTATTCCAACTTTGTGGGCAATTTTAATAATACTACTACTCAATACTATTGAAAAGTATTTTTACATATTTGAACTGCATTATCTATTTATTTTGGCTAAATGTACATATTTTATTATGTATTTAGTCCCAAATAATTATTGTCTTCATTTCTCATACCCAGCAAGAGGACAGTGAGGTCACCGGCCCATCTGGTACATATGTGTCATATGTGATTATTTGTGTAATTGTAGAGTCAAGTTGACATCATATACACTACTGTTCAAAAGTCTGGAATCACCCCTGTCTCTCCCTATGTTGACGTATCGTATCCAGATAAAGGTCTGTATGACACAAAAAATTCTACCCATGAAACAATTATATATTTTGCTTCAGAATTACTTCTGGTTTATTGTGATATAAATGTTTGGACATAAAAATATACAAATTGATAATGCTGAGCCAAAGAGTGCAGCCAAATATTCCTGCCATGTTCAACCAATGGCAGGAATATTTAGCTACCCTCGTTCACCCAGCATGTTCCATTTGTATTTTTTTATGGCCAGAACAATCACAAAACACTAAAGCAGAAGTCTAAAGCAAAAATATATAATTGTTTCATTGTTAGAATTGTTCTTTGTCTGAATATGATATGAACATAAGGAAACAGAGGGGGGGTGGTTCCAGACTTGAACGGTAGTGTATGCAGTACTGCTTCATCTTTATATTCAGATGCTTTTCTGCTCTTACAGATTGATGGAATTATCACTCCTTTGATATTTTTCTAACATCTATTTTCTGTTTTCATACAGCTCTTATGAAGATGGAGACTACATTCCCCCAGCACCAACGCACAGGCTAGTGGACTCAGAATTGTCATCATCTTCCCCTGACCAGTTTTGAGAAAGTTGTTAATAAAACTACTCAATTTGGAGACTAAATGACACACTTTGATCTGCTTTTATTGATTATATTCTGTGCACAAAGGTAGAAGTTGATGAAGCACAAGGTAAATGTCATACCTAAAAGCTCCAATAGATGGTAGTAGACTCCTGTAGTGGATAGAACTTATGGAAAACTGCCAGTTTTTATTGGAAGTGGAAAATACCCCATTTGGCTCAGGTTGGCACACTTTGGTGCCAAACTGTGCCAAATAGAATGTCCGCCTGGTTTTATCCTTACGAAAACCTTTCTGGAGGCTTTGCCCTTTGCTCTAATTATATCAACTTTTGTACATTTGTCGCTAAGGAGTTGCTGAAAGTGATCAATGGCATCTCTCTTCATGGAGTCACTGTTAGCAGGGTGTTATCCTCTGTCAAATAAGGAAAAAAACAGGCGAGGATAAAAAATTCTAATTTGTCTTTAATTTTGTTCCAGTTTACTCAGGCATAGTAATAGGTACAATATTTTAGACAATGAGAATAGATTCTGTGAGGTCTGTAAATGTCCACAGACACCAAGAACATCCATATGAACCTTATTATTGTGGAGTAATTCTTCATTTACTTTGGGTATGTCTGTTTAGGTGTTTTTCCCCTGAAAATAAGGTCAGGGTTAAACAGGTTAAGAAAGGTCGGACAATTCCGAAGCTAGCAAGCCGGTCACAACCAGGAAAAGGATTTGTCCGTCACTTTCACTGCACTAACTACGAGCGGTACCTCCGGTACCCACAGGGATAATCTGTCCAACAGAGGAGTTGAACTGTTTTTGAGGAAAGAAAGGAGGGTGGATTTTGTGTACAAATAATCTGAATGTTTGGTGAGTCAAATGTTGCTGTTTTCCTCAAAAATGTTGCAAGTTTCTGAGGTTCTTATTGCTGTTTTTTTCTGTGTGTCAGCTGTAGCTGCAGTAGAAGTAGACTGGTGCACCCCAGGTTTGTTTATTCACCAACGGCATTTATTGTGGCTACACCAGTTATCTATCTGCGATGCAGCGGCTCTTTATAGTGCATTTCTGCAGAATGAGATGGTTTTTATAACCATCAAATAGTTCTTCAGGGGTGGATTGATTCAGACGGAGCACTACTGAAGGCCTAGGTGTGAAATGCACGGTCCGCCACTGTCGACAGTGGAATATTACCGCCCAAATACAGACCTGTTCAAAATCTTCAGACCAGTTGAAAAATAGCTAGAATTTACCTTTTGCACATTTGGATCTTAATGAGGTTTTAAGTAGAGCTACAATATACAAAAGCAAGAAGGGGGAGTGAGACAAAAAGCACTTTGAAAAAGTCATTTATTGAAAACAACAAGTAAACTGAAATAGGCTGTTTATCAGCTGATCCAAAGTTTAAGACCACAGGCTATAAAAGCCAAAATCTGCTCCAAATTCTCATTTTCTGTCGGGCATTCACACGGTCATGCCCTCCTGATGGCTAAAGCTCAGAAGCTTTCTCTTCTTGAACGTGGTCGGATCGTCCAGCTGCATAAGCGAGGCCTCTGGCAGCGTGCCATTGCTGCTGAGGTTGGACGCAGTAAGACAGTCATTCTACATTTTTGGACAGATCCTGAGCATTATGGAACAAAAAAGTCAAGTGGTAGACCCAAAAAAATGACACCTGCGCTGAGCCGGAGGATCTGACTGACTGTCCGTCAAGACACAGGGCGGTCCTCCACCCAAATGAAGGCCCTTACTGGTGCCGACTGCAGCGCAATAACCATCAGACGGCATCTGTGGGAAAAGGGTTTCAAAAACAAAAACCCAATTCAAAGACCTCGTCTCCTCCAACGCCACAAAACTGCCCGTTTAGACTTTGCCAGGAGCATCAAACATGGGACACTGAAAGGTGGAAAAAAGTTTTATTCTCTGATGAGAAAAAATGGAACCTTGACGGTCCAGATGGCTTCCAACGTTACTGGCACGACAAGGAGATCCCACCTGAGATGTTTTCTACCCGGCACAGTGGAGGGGGGTCCATCATGATCTGGGGTGCTTTTTCATTCAGTGGAACACTGGAGCTTCAGGTGGTGCAGGGTGGTCAAACGGCGGCCGGTTACGTGCAGATGTTGCAGCGGGCGTCCCTCATGACTGAGGGCCCTGGTCTGTGTGGGAACAGCTGGGTTTAAAAACAGGACAACGCTGCAGGTCACAATGCTCGCTTGACCAAGGACTTCTTCAGGGAGAAGAACATCACTCTTTTGGACCATCCCGCATGTTCCCCTGATTTAAATCCCATAGAGAACATTTGGGGATGGATGGCAGGGAAAGTTTATAAAAATGGCCATCAGTTCCACACAGCTGATGCCCTTGGTGAAGCCATCTTCACCACTTGGAGCAATGTTCCCACCAGCCTCCTGGAAACACTCGCATCAAGCATGTCCAAACGAATTTTTGAAGTGATTAACAAGAACGGTGAAGCTACTCATTACTGAGTCCTACTGAGAACATTTTTTGTTCTGGTTTGGAGAGTTTTTTGTAATTTTTTGAGCGATGGTCTTAAACTTTTGATCAGCTGATAAACAGCCTATTTCAGTTTACTTGTTGTTTTCAATAAATGACTTTTTCAAAGTGCTTTTTGTCTCACTCCCCCTTCTTACTTTTGTATTTTGTAGCTCTACTTAAAACCTCATTAAGATCCAAATGTGCAAAAGGTAAATTCTAGCTATTTTTCAACTGGTCTGAAGATTTTGATCAGGTCTGTATGTGAAGGCGTGCGATGCAGAACACTAACCACAGCAGAGATGAGGAGATAAGAATGAGGCACAGACTGATGTTCTGAACAGAGACAGAGACAGTGAAGACGGACCACTGACAGAAGAGACCAGCACAGGACTGGACATGGACCACAGACTGAGGATCATCTGGATGTCCTTCTGGGTCAGAGGTAAGAGGACGGCTGGACATGGTAACCATGGAGACTCTTCGTCTCCCTGGTTACAGACGGGTCAGGGCTGTGTTTGATATCAGTCATAGCGTGTGCTGATGGTCATGTGTCTGTCATGATGGAAATGAGGCTCAAACTGACTTTAGGAGTTGATTTAGTTGTGTTATCTGACATTACATTTATTTACAATATTTACAACATACAAATAATATTAACATTATATTCACATGTATTTTGCACAGATATATGCGTTTATTAATTTATACACTGTGTGTTTAGAATATGACAAATAATATAATAGTTAAATATCAGTGTATTTGAATAAATGTCGTTTATTTATAGAGTTTATAAAATGAACCCAGAATGACGGCACTAAACTGAGTCACTGTACAAACATTCACACTCACTAAAATACTCACTATTTATATATATGTCTTATATTTAGATTCTTTTCTCTGGTGCGTGTGTTTGGTCTTTTTCCTCTTGTATATTTTTATTCTCCAGTCTTTCTTAAGGGGGGGATCCTCCACACTGGGGGGGTGGGGGTGGTGGTGGCTGTGCTTCCTTCTTGGGGTCTGCTCCTCCCTGGTGGGGTGGGGGTCCCTGCCGCCCACATGTGCTGGTGCTTTGTCCCTCTCTCTCTCTCTCTCCCTCCCTCTCTCTCTGTCTCTCTTTCCCTCCCTCTCTCTCTCACTCCCTCTCTCTCTCTTTCCCTCCCTCTCTCTCTCACTCCCTCTCTCTCTCCCTCTCTCTCTCACTCCCTCTCTCTCTCCCCCTCTCTCTCACTCTCTCTCTCTCTCCCTCTCTCTCTCTCTCTCTCTCTCTCTCTCTCTCTCTCTCTCTCTCATCAGGATGTGGCTCTGGGTTGGTGGTGCTGGTGTGTGGGGGCGGAGCCTGCCCCCTGGTGTGGATGGCTCCCTGTGATAGCCCCGCCTCTTTGACTTCCTGCTGCTCCTGTGATCAGTCTGTGTGTGTGTGTGTGTTTGTGCATGTGTGTGTACGTGTGTTTTTATGTTTGTGTATATTTGTTTATGTGTGTTTACGTGTTTATGTGTGTGTCTGTGTACATGTATATATGTGTGTGTGTGTGTGTGTGTGTTTTTGTTCATGTGTGTACACATGTATATGCGTGTTTGTGCGTACGTGTGTGTATGTGTATACGTGTGTGTGTTAGTGCTGCACGAAAAAATTTTGGCAAAAAAAAAATCCCGATTTTTTCCTCTAAAAACTCGATTTTCGATTTCGATTTCGATTTTTGGGTATAACTAGAAAAAGCAACAGCAGTCAACATGTCGTTTTTGTGAGCAGCCCACAATGCAAGCCACTGCTCTGACCTCAAAGCTGTGATGGGATCACGTGATGAACCTACAGTTTTGTTTTGTTTTTTCTCTTCATTAAATCTTTGAAATGAAGTAGAGTACACAAACAATGTATACAACAAGAAAATAACATAAGTTTGTCAGGGGGAATACACTATAAGAAAATGTCCAAATCAGAGCAAATACTGATAGTTGTTACAACCTTTTTGTTTCCACATTTATCTAACAGCTTTAAATAAATTTCAACATCTTACAAAACATAAATAATATTTGGTTTTGTGTTACAGAACTTACATTTGTGAATGAAAAATTTAGCAAGTAAGAGGACTAAATTAATTCTTAAAAAAAAAAAAAAAGTTTTTTTTTTCTTTCTTTTCTGGGTATCTGGTCCACAGCAGTGATCCCAGTGTCAGTCAGTGACAGGCATCAGTCGTGTGTGTGTGTTTGTGTGTGTGTGTGTGTGTGTGTGTGTGTGTGGACCAGGTTAATATGAGTGATCCACATGTGGTTCTGTTTAAACTGGAGGATCTGTGTGTGGAACAGACCGACCCAGGACACACTGGAGGGATTCTATCCTGGAGCTGGTGGATGTGTGTGTGCACAGGGCTGTGTGGGCTCCTCTGCTGAGGCTGATGACCCCGAGACCCGGACCCGGTTCGGAAGAAGACAGTACGGTACGGATCCGGGACAACGGAAGATGAGTGATCCGCTTGCAGTTATATTTCAGTTGCGGGATCCGTGCGTGAAGCCACGGCTTATATTGGTATAAGTACTGCGGGTTCATGAACAGATTTAACGTCCAGTCATTACACAGACTTCTGTGACAGACCGCTGTCACAGGAAGAGCCTACGGGAGCCCGCGGGCACGTGGAGGCGCGCGGCCCGGAGGCATGAGAGAGATGAAATCGATTTTACGATTTCCCTTTTTTAAAAATTGTCCTAATTAAAAAATCCGATTTCGATTTAAAATCGATTAATCGTGCAGCCCTAGTGTGTGTGTATACGTGTGTGTATGTGTGTGTGTGTGTGTGTGTGTGTGTGTGTGTGCATACGTGTGTGTTGGTGTGTGTGTCCTAACATCCCCACACTTGCTCTTTTACTTCCTGTTCTCAGTCTTTTTCTGTGTTATTTGAACATATCTGCACTGGTGTGTGTGTGTGTGTGTGTGTGTGTGTGTGTGTACTACATCTACACAAACATATCAAACATATACATCTAAATATTTTCATAATTTCATGTTATTTTTTGCACTTTGCAGTTGTCATTCTTTACAGACATAATGTCAGATTATTTTCTCCATCAAACCCAGTAGTAAATCTGCAGTGGTTCTTCTGTGGGTTCTTCTGCTGTTCTTATTGGACTGCAGATCAGATTGGTCTGGATGTGGAACCGACTCTAAAATGAGTTCCACAGCCTGGACTATGGAATTTAGACACTTTGTAAATTCATCCCAGGGGTCAGACTGGAACCTTTGGGGGGACGCCTGTTTGACCCCCCTGAACTAAAGGATGATGTTAGCTGTAGAAGGTGGACTGATCTGGGATCTGCTCCAGTGAACCTCCTCAGACCCACACATGGGTTTACTGTCCACCACTGGACAACAGGTTCACAGCTTTAGACAAAAACACAAACAAAACAAAAAACAACTGTCCGCTGCAAAAGACATTCCATAAAAAGTTTAAAAAATGTATCTGAAAAAACAATTGCATTATGATGTTTCCAATATCAGCAATTATTGAATTAAAAAAAGCCAAAACTTGTACTTTCTACAGCCTGAGGAAGTTCATATATTCTTAATAAAACAATATAAAAAAAAATCAAAATGCATTTCAACTTTAGCCTAAATTCGACAAATCAAATCAATCTAAAAAAAATCTAGATACTTTTTTTTCATAATTCATGCATGAAACAGATCAAACAGATCAAAGTGAATACACAGTGTCTGTTTCAGTCCAGTCTGTCCTGAACTGAACACAAACCCAGTGTGTTTGATCCAACTGCATGGGTTTGACTGGAGTCACTGCTGGAGAAGATGACGGTGTTTCCATGGTAACTACGGAGCCTCTGAACGTCCAAATATGGTCATATCTGATGACCATGAAAAGATGAAAAACTGTATTTGACACCAATTATTGATATGGATTGACAAGATTAAACCGTTTAGATCAGTAGAAGGATTAGGTTAAAGGTGGACGTTTGGTCTTTAAGGGTTAAAGGTGGACGTTTGGGTCTTAATGGGTTAAAGGAGGACGTTTGGGTCTTTAAGGGTTAAAGGTGGACGTTTGGGTCTTTAAGGGTTAAAGGAGGACATTTGGGTCTTTAAGGGTTAAAGGAGGACGTTTGGGTCTGTAAGGGTTAAAGGTGGACGTTTGGGTCTTTAAGGGTTAAAGGAGGACGTTTGGGTCTTTAAGGGTTAAAGGAGGACGTTTGGGTCTTTAAGGGTTAAAGGTGGACGATTGGGTCTTTAAGGGTTAAAGGTGGACGTTTGGGTCTTTAAGGGTTAAAGGAGGACGTTTGGGTCTTTAAGGGTTAAAGGTGGAGGTTTGGGTCTTTAAGGGTTAAAGGTGGACGTTTTGGTCTTTAAGGGTTAAAGGTGGACGTTTGGGTCTTTAAGGGTTAAAGGAGGACGTTTGGGTCTTTAAGGGTTAAAGGTCGATGTTTGGGTCTTTAAGGGTTAAAGGTCGATGTTTGGGTCTTTAAGGGTTAAAGGTGGTTTTTTGGGTCTGTAAGGGTTAAAGGAGGACGTTTGGGTGTTAAAGGGTTAAAGGTGGACGTTTGGGTCCTTAAGGGTTAAAGGTCGATGTTTGGGTCTTTAAGGGTTAAAGGTGGACGTTTGGGTCTTTAAGGGTTAAAGGTGGACGTTTTGGTCTTTAAGGGTTAAAGGAGGACGTTTGGGTCTTTAAGGGTTAAAGGTGGACGTTTTGGTCTGTAAGGGTTAAAGGAGGACGTTTGGGTGTTAAAGGGTTAAAGGTGGACGTTTGGGTCTGAGGGGAGGGGCTAAGGCGGAGGGCTGTTTGACCCTCCAAACAGAGATTTTTCAGGACCACACTACAAACACAGGGGTCTGAGAAATCTGCCATAATTCAGTTCCACTCATGAGTCAGATGGAGGTAAACACAGAAAAACAGTAGTGATGGGAATTCCAGTTCTTTTTAGAGAACCGGCTCTTTTGGCTCGGCTCACTAAAAAGAACCGGCTCTTTTGGCTCGGCTCACTAAAAAGATCCGGCTCTTTTGGCTCGGTTCACTAAAAAGATCCGGCTCTTTTGGCTCGGTTCACTAAAAAGATCTGGCTCTTTTGGCTCCCAAGTGGCTCTTCAGATTTTTTGCTGCTTCAATTAATTTATTACCAACAATAATGTAAAATTATTCACAATATGAATTATTAATGTAAAAAAACATGCACTATATCAAATGTTTATTATATAAATACACTTTTATTTACACACTGTACACAGTGATAAAAAAAATAAATTCTACAGTGCAAACAGAAACTCTGGACTATTTCCAAATGACCTTTCCTTACTTTGGACTCTTTCAGACTTGTCTGTTTCTCAGTCATGCTGTCGATCCTGCAGTAGCAGTAACAGTTGCAGTAGACTCACTCACACCTTCATTCAGATCTCCTTCACTTGTTTGTCTTTTTTCTTCCAGTTGCTCTGATGGATGAACACTTCTCATGTGTCTGCAGGTTGTTTGTGGAACCAGCTCTATAGGAGTTTTTGGTCGTGCACTCTCTACATTCTGCCTTAGTTTGTTCAGTGTCATTGAAATGTGTCCAGATTTTGCTGCGTTTCCTGTTGTCACTCATTTTCTCATATTTTTTTTCCTTTCCAGTCCGTTTGTGTTGTGGTCCTGCTCTCTCTCTCTTTCTGTCATCTCCCTCCCTTTTGTTTGAGTACTTGCTGTGTGTGTAACTCCGCCCCTCTCCCGTCTGCTGTGTGTGTAACTCCGCCCCTCTCCCGTCTGCTGTGTGTGTAACTCCGCCCCTCTCCCCTCTGCTGTGCGTTTCAAAGTGTTCTAGATCGTCTTTCTGTGTAAACAGACGTCCAAAGCCCATGGAACACAGACGGTTCCAGCTGCTGACCACATGGAGAACATCTGTTTATAGAAGTATCGATGACTGATGAAGGGTTGTCCCATTTCACAGGGGAACGTTTGAACCACTACCCCTTACAACTGCATTTCAAGGAGTAGTGTCAAGTGCAAGGGCTGAGGGGGAGGGGCCAAGGGGGAGGGGCCAAGGGCTGAACTGGGATTGGGCCTAAATGTGTGTGAATATGATTTTTTTTTTTTTCTTTTTTCAGTGTGTCTCCTCTTCACCTCCTCTTTACCTGCTGCAGGTCAGTCCATTATCCTGTGTTCCATTTCAGTTCACACTGGGTCAAATATTTAATCTAATATTCTATGTATGTGATGTTTTGTATCTGACAGGAGTTCAGATCAGACTGGTTGGTCCTGGTTCTACTCGGTGCTCTGGTAGGGTTGAGGTCTTCCATGGTGGTACCTGGGGAACAGTCTGTGATGATGGATGGGACTTAAATGATGCTCAGGTGGTTTGTAAACAGCTGAACTGTGGGACGGCGCTGAGTGCCCCAGGCTCCGCCCACTTCGGTCGAGGTTCTGGTCCAATCTGGCTCGATGATGTGGACTGTTCAGGAAGTGAGAGTTCTCTGACTGAGTGTCCACACCCAGGATTTGGAACAGAGGACTGTGAACACGATGAGGACGCTGGTGTCATTTGTTCAGGTGAGAAATCCTTTTCCACTGTTGTCCATAAAGTTGGAATACAATACTTGGACCTTTCCTCATGAGATGCTTGTGCCGATGTGGTTGATTCTGAACAGATCAAGTGGAGCTGGGACTCAGTATGTGATCACCACCTGGTTAAAGATGATTAGTGACTGTATGAACAGGAACAAGAGGTTTCACTGGTTTCACATCTAGAATTTGTGTGGATGCTATGTGCCTCCTGTTCATATTGCAGGCGCCTGTTTCACAAAACTAGGATAAGGGATAAAGCCAGGATATGTTGGTTATCCTGGCTCAACTTATCCATGATCCGGTTTCACAAAAGCAGGATAGGGGAAAGCAGGATATGTTTTGATATAAGTTACCATGGAGATTTATTCTGTGGAGTTAGCCTGGTCCAGACCAGGTTAAGTTCAGGATGTATTTAATCTCATCCCTTATCTCAGTAACAGTCTCCACAAATGGAACCAATAGTTCTTCCACTGCCCATTAAACAATGGAATCACAGTAACTAGACCCACTGTCAGTACAGAAACATTTGTGATTCTTAATTTCAATAATTCAAAATAAATGATGACTTTAGATGATTTTCAATCATTAGATCAGTTCAGTTCAATTGTGTTTATTCAGACATTTCAAACATTAGACATTTATGCAGATCCAATGTTTAAAAACTACAGTCTGTAAAGGAATAGGCTGAAGCCTAAGATCATTCTGCTGACCACCCCATTCATATCACCAAACAAAATGAAATAAAATAGATACCAGTGCCTTTAGCTTAGTAACAACAGAAACAACAAAAAACTAAACAATTCAATAATTTGAGTGGAAAAATGAACATTCACATTCGTCATATATTTTAATGATATTTAAACCTAGTTTTAAACATAAATAGTGTTGGACAGTCTGTGAACTCAGGATTGAACTGGTTCCAAACATTTCCTCCAACACAAAGACTAAATGTGTTCCCAGATAGCAAAGAGACACTGGGCTGGATCTGGAACAGAATCGCTGACCAAGTCGGCCCGAAACCGTTTGGTGGATCTGGCCCAGTGTCCAAACGCACAACAGGCCAAAACTGGTACTGCTCCGCGAAACAGATCTTGTACAGAAGCAGCCTGACTCTGGCCCAGCTCCGTTGTGCCGGAGTCTCCCGCATTCCAGATGCATTTCAGACCCATTTGCCAGATTGGTGCCAGACCCGTTAGCCCTGTAGAAGATCTGTTTTGTGGAGCAGTACCTGTTTTGGCCCGATGTGCGTTTGGACACCGGGCCAGATCCGCCAAACGGAGGGTTGTTTCTATGACATTCCTACTGGCTGCTAGGGCAATTTTTGTGTGTCTAGGGGGCACTAGAGAGCTCATTTTGGCACCTATGGGCATAATTTTTACATTTTATCAAATTTTTTGCCAGACCTGACATGTGTGCCAAATTTGTTGAGTTTCTGAGCATGTTTAAGGGGTCAAAATCCAGTTTAAAGTGTCAGGGAAAAATAATATAAAAACGAATGAATAACAATAGGGCCTTGCTTGCAGGCAAGGCCTGTCACTGTGTGAGAGGGCCTTACCTTTTGGCTCGGTCCCTAATAAAAGTTCTGAACAGAACTGGTGACAAAGGGCTGCACTGGTGGAGTCCAACCCTCACTGGGAACAGGTCCGACTTCTCGGCTACGTGGACCAGGCTGGCACTCCTTTAGTACATGGACTGAACGGCCACTAACAAGAGGCCATCCACCCTGTACTCCTGGAGCACCCCCCACAGGATCCCCCTGGGGACACGGTCGTAAACGTACTCCAGATCCACAAACACATGTGGACTGGATGGGTAAACTGTTCCGTTAATAGTTGGATTCAGTAAAAAAATATTTTTTTCTAAGCCAGAAAACCTATATATTTTGTCAAATTTCTCAAAAAAACATCATTTCTTTCATTATTAAAAGGTGCAGTGATGATGTGATGATCAGAACTGGGCTAGTGAAGGATCCGATCATAACATTCCAACAAACGAGGATCCGGATCAAAAAAAATTCACAGTGAAACCTCTGAGTATGATCCCATACATTAGGGATGCACCCATACCACTTTTTTCCAGACCGAGTACAAGTACTTACATTTGAGTACTTGCCGATACTGAGTACTGATCCTAGTCCTTAATAATCCCATTCCAGTTCTTAGTTCCTTTTGTAAATGTGCTTTATTGTCGTTGTCATTAGTCTGACTGGAACAAAGTGCTGCTACTGACATTTAATGTGTTGGAATGAGCGTTTGTCCATTAATCCACCAGGGGGCGCCGCTCTGAATTAACCATACTGGACAAATACCACGAAGAAGAGGAAAGTTTAATGAAGAAGAAGAAGAAAGTCAGTAATAACAAACCTGTAGACGACAGAGGAACACTACTGTGATACTAATGCTGCAGCGTTTTCTCTGGTAAGGTTTTAAAGTTTAGCTTCAGCAGGAAGAGAAAAGACAAATGAGACACAAGTTTGGTTTTCACTTCCACATGGTGGTGGTCTGCACCGCTCTGTACCCCTCTGTGTTCAGTGGGAATTCGTAAAAATCGTAAACGTTGGGGTGAGTTGGATCTCTGTCGGCAGCGCTCTTCAGTAGTGGAGACCACATTTGTTCTTTTCCTTGGTAATCGCTCGGACATTTTCGATCACAGATGGAAGTTGGTTGATTTTACAAAAAAATACCTTCGCCACTGTGACTACACGGGTTGAAAACAACTTCACCAACCAGGAAAATGCATCGTCAATGGAGATGTGGTGACAGGGTAGCACAAGCCTAGGGACCACCACCCCGGTTCGCCACTCCAAAGGCACCGCCCCTGATGTCCACACAGTGTTGCAGAGGCGTGTCAGCCATGGCATTCCTATAACATCCAGAGCCTTGAGTTACCCAGGGTGGATCTCATCAACCCCCCTGGCTCCACCGATGCAGAGTAGTTCCACTACCTCTGCAACTTCTGCCCCGAAGAGTGGTCCATCTGTCTCCTGGTCTCTCAGCTCCGTTTCCTCCATGTGTTCCTCCATGTGTTGGTGGGATTGAGGAGCTCCTCAGAGTATTCCTTCCACCGCCTGACTACATGGGCAGTTAAAACTATTATTATTATTATTATTATTATCATAATTATCATTATTATTATTATTATTATTATTATTATTATTATTACGTTTTCAGTTTTGTCTTGGTCAGCTTTTAAATGACTAGGTGAGATAGTGATTTCTAAAGAAATAAAAAAAACATAGATAGTTATGGCTTGAACAGGACAGGTGGTTCAGTCATTAGTACAGGTGCCTCCTAACAAGAAGGTTGTGGGTTCGACTCCAACACGAGTCATGACTGATGAGATGTAATAACAGATGTGAATTAACCAAACTAGTAAACATCCGTCTACACCAGGGGTGTCCAGTCCTGGTCCTCTAGAGCTACTGTCCTGCATGTTTGAAGCCTATCATCAAGCTCTGCAGAAGTCTGAGAACGACCGTCAGGTGTGCTGGAAGAGGGATCCATCTAGAACATGCAGGATAGTAGCTCTGGAGGACCAGGACTGGACAGCCCTGGTCTACATCATGTAATTTTTAATTCAGATGGATTAATTTTTTTTTTTTTTTTTTTTGTTCAAACAACTTTCAAAAACAAATTCAACTAATGAACAAATCTGTGTCCAAAAACAAAGACAGACAGAACAAGTTTTGTTTTTTCATTTGACATAAAAATTTAAGGCAGCCCTTTTACTCATATTTTTACGTTGAAACCAGAAGTTCTGTTTTACAGTATGTGTGTGTTTCATTGTAATGTGAGTTAAGATTGGAAAATAACAGTGACTGTTTAACTGATGTTCATCAAACATTTTTAATTTAGGCTAAACTTGTTTGTTTTAATCAAAGACCTTTAAATGTTTGGTAAATATGTGTTTTCTGTTCCTACAGATCACATCAGACTGGTTGGTTCTGGTTCTACTCGGTGCTCTGGTAGGGTTGAGGTCTTCCATGGTGGTACCTGGGGAACAGTCTGTGATGATGGATGGGACTTAAATGATGCTCAGGTGGTTTGTAGACAGATGAACTGTGGGACAGCAGTGAGTGCCCCAGGCTCCGCCCACTTTGGTCCAGGTTCTGGTCCAATCTGGCTCGATGATGTGGCCTGTTCAGGAAGTGAGAGTTCTCTGACTGAGTGTCCACACCCAGGATTTGGAACAGAGGACTGTGCACATGATGAGGACGCTGGTGTCATTTGTTCAGGTGAGAAATCCTTTTCCACTGTTGTCCATAAAGTTGGGTGTGGTTGCTGGTCCTTGGGGCCCTCTTTGTGGGTCCCTGGTCCTTGGAGGGGGTGCGGTTGCTGGTCCTTGGGGCCCTCTTTGTGGGTCCCTGGTCCTTGGAGGGGGTGTGGTTGTGGTTCCATGTCTGTGTTCTTCAGTCTCAGTCTCTTTCCTTGTTCTCTTTCTTCCCTCTGATGCAGTCACTCTGTCACAGCAGATTCATGTGAACAGCTGATGTTGGCTGGATTTGGTTCTGGTGTTATTTGGGCAGTTGTTGTTTATCATATTCTGTTCATGCTTTCTTGTATTCATCATGTAATACGTCTTATGTATTTTATTTTATTTTTATTGTAGTTTTGCTCGTTTGTTTGTCTTGTGTTTTTCTTTCTTTCTCTTCTGTCCAGTTTTACTCTGTTCTGGTTCTAGTTTTTGTTTCCATTATAATTATCACCATGGTTCTTATTGTTGTTATTTTCTTGTGAGGGTCTGCACCACCTTTTTCTTCAGCGTTCTCCCCCTTCACCCCTTCACCTTTAACCCTTACAGACTCAAACGTCCTCCTTTAACCTAAACCTTCTACTGATCTAAACTGTTTAATTCCTGTTGATCCATTAATCCTATCAATCCATGTCAATAATTTTCATGGTCATCAGATGTGACCATATTTGAACATTCAGAGGCTCCGTAGTTACCGTGGAAACACCGTCATCTTCTGCAACATTGACTCTCCAGTCAAACCCATGGAGTTGGATCAATGACAGTGGATGGACACACTGGGATTTTGTTTATTAAATATATTAAATAATAAATAAAATGAACACAAAATGTACTGAAATAACAAGTGACATGAAAAAATATGCAAAATTTAAAAAAAAAATTTGTAAAAAAAAAAAACTAGGGCTGGGCAAGTTAACGCGTTATTACTGCATTAACGCGTTCATTAAATAACGCCGACAATTTTTTAAAATCTCACGTTAATGCTGTTTTATATTTGTTCTGCTTTTCAAACAAGTCTTGGTTCATTTATATATATATGGACTCTTATTTTGAAACTCATGCTTTTATTTTGGCGCTCCACATGCACTGTGCTCTGTGTGAACTGTGCAGGAGCTGAGAGGAGAAAACCTGTCCCAGTAATGCTGAATCCACCTGTGTGGAACTCCTGCAGTTCAACGCCTGTGTGTGTCAGTCATTCTGTTGTTTGATAAATAATTTCACTTGCAAACGTGTCGTTAGAAACATGTTTATGAGGTTATTTTGGATGTGTTTATTACAATGTGTTATTAACATGTTTAAGCTAATTGGTTTATGCTAGCAGTCGCAGATGGGTTGCTAATTCTTTCTGCAGGCTCATGTTCAGTTGATGTAAATTCATTGGTTGTGTTTAATATGCCCGCCTTTGAACGAACCTGGACTTATTTACCATGTGACTGTTGGATTAGCAGTCAATTTAAGTTTAGAATAATTACATCTATGCATTCTCCGTGAATATGCAGATCATTAATAGACATAACAAACTTAATTATTTTATCTTTATTTGATAGTTTCGCTCTGTCAATCTGCATGATGTCAAGTATGGACATTAAAGGTGCAGACTTCAGAGCACAGATCTGGCATCATCAGTTCAGAGTTTAGCTCGCTGTCTAGTTCAGACTAAGTACAGACGTCTTAGCAAGGACAGTACAATTCTAACTCCTATTCTTCTGCTTGTGTGTGTGTAGCGATTAGCTGCAGATAGACAACAGGTTTACCAAGAAAAGACGGACGCCAAAACTTGTGTCCAACTCTGTTCCTGTAGACTCACTGTAAAACTGACACATACAAACAAAACATGTCTGAGTTCTGTTCACTGCCTTAGTACATTTACATGGCATTATACATTTAAATGAATGGGAAAAAGACCACTAGCTCGATGCTAACTTGAATGGGAAAATCCATAGACATGTTAACGATTAGCATTTACAGATTAATTTAAGATTTACAACATCTTTTTATCCAGAAAGAAAGGTTCACATCAGAGATATTTTATACTATTCATTCTGACAACAACTGAACAGAAAATACTCAGACAAACGTTTACCTGTCCATACAAACAGAGTGAAAGAAACGTGTCTGTTAGTTTCTTCTTATGTCTGAACTGACTACGGGAACACCGCAAGGACAAAACATACGTTAGTGACACTTATTCTGACCACTAGAGGGCCCCCTTTGTTTACTTTGAACAACTGAACATCACATATTATTGGTCTTATTAGTATTAGTACTGATTAGTGGGACTAAGACTCCTGTCAATCACTGACAAGTGTAAATAAACCTGTGTGAACATAAACATGTGTAACAGTAGCGGTCTGTTCCATGGACATTTTCATTTGAAATGTCTTCAGATGGTGGGGGGGAGAAGAAGCACTGACATGTGCAATTATTTTTATCACCAGAGTACTTCAGTCTGAAATATCACTGAAAGGAAATACACGCTGTTGATGCCGGCAACCCCTCCATATAACTATGCGATTAATCGTGATTAATCACACAAATCCATGTGATTAATTGCGATTAAAAAATTTAATCACTGTCCAGCACTAAAAAAAAAAAAAAAAAAAAAAAAAAGCAAGAAAATAGAAAAAGTGATCAATTAAATGAACAAAATAAAAACAAATGGACAAAAATGATCAGCAACATGAACAAAATCAGCCTCAAACTGAATGAAATTGAATCAGAACTAATAAACCCATGCAGTTGGATCAATGCCAGTGGATGGACACGCTGGGTTTCTGTTCAGTTCAGGACAGATTGGACTGAAAAAGACAGTTTATTCAGTTTGATCTGGTTTGTTTGTTTTTAAATTGTATGTTTATTTGGAATGAACAGAAATGTACAGCGTGACATCACTTATTCAAAATGAAGAACAAGTGTCGTTCCAGTGTTTTTTTTTTGGTTTTAGACCAGAAAAAGAGACAAAGTCCATTTATAAAAGTTCAGAGAAGGATCTTCTCAGATCGTGGGTTAGGCCATGTCAGTCCCTTACAAAATCCACTCTCCTCATAATAAAAGAATACAATAACATAAAAAAAAAAAAAAAAAAAAGCACTAAGGCAGCAAAGGTGGAGACAGTTTTTCCCTTAGAGCCCGTACTGGCTAAATGCCCAGAACAGACAGGGCCCATGGATGTTCACAGATTGACTTGTAGAAGGTTCTGGTACAATTTAAAGTGAAGAAGAACAGTTAATACAGAACTATGGACAAAAATCGTAGGGGGGAGACATTACCTGCCTACCTGTCATAAAAGTAGTGGACAATAGCCAATGACAAAAATAAAATAGGTAAGTTACAAAACAATATTACCAGTAGAATCAAATAAAGTCTGCTCTGGTGGGGGTTATCAATGAGATCCAGTTTTTCCAGATTTGGTAGAATTTGTCTTTTTGGAGTCTTATTTGGTAAGTTAATTTTTCCATCTTAAATATTTCCAAAGTAATTTCAAACCAGTCATCTAGGGTAGGTTAAGTCGGGCTTATGCATCTTCTTGTAATTGTGTTCTTTCTTGCCACCAAAAGTATTTGCAGCAGTTTTCTTTCTCTTTTATGTTTCAGAAAAGGGACATGTCCCAGGTATAATATATCAAATTTTAAGGGAAATTGGGTGTTAAAGACTGCGCTTAAAGACGTCTGGATATCCCTCCTGAAATGTTTTAACTTGGGACAGTCCCAGAAGATTTGATAGTGATCAGCAGCGGTCCAGCCACATTGCCTCCAGCATGGCACAGATACCCCGTTATATCTTTCCTGGTGTGGTGTCTTAAAATATCTAATAATGTTCTTCCAACAGTGCCCTCTCCAGTCCGTGGAGCTGGATGTTGTCGACTGGAAGGACCAGATGTTGCTCCAAGCCTCCTCAGAAATCTCAAAGCCCGATTCCCTTTCCCATTTGTCTTTAATATAGATAGATACTTTATTGATCCTTTGCAGGAAATTGTTTGTTACAACAGCAGCAGTACAAACAGTACAAGCAAAAAACACACTGACCCATCACAAAAAACACCCACATACAACCAACAATGGCACGAAGAAGTGTTTAAAAAACAGAATAAAAGATATGTGTGTATATATATATATATATATATATATATATATATATATATATATATATATATATAGGGCGACACGGTGGTGCAGTGGTTAGCACTCTTGCCTCACTGGGTTCGATTCCAACACCAGTCGACGGGGGGTGGGACCTTTCTGTGTGGAGTTTGCATGTTCTCCTCGTGTCTGCGTGGGTTCTCTCCGGGTACTCCGGCTTCCTCCCACCATCTAAAGACATGCACTAATAGGTTAATTGGTTAATTTAAATTGCCCATAGGTGTGAATGTGAGAGTGATTGTTTGTCTCTATATGTTCAGCCCTGCGAAGAACTGGCGACTCGTCTAGGGTGTACCCCGCCTTCGCCCCTATGTAGCTGGGATAGGCTCCAAGCGACCCCCGTGACCCTAGTGAGGATAAAGCGGGTTCAGAAAATGAATATACATATATATATATATATATATATATATATATATATATAATATACAGGTATCTATGGAATTCATTCCGTGTCAGAACTGCATACAATGTTCCTCTGAGTAAGTGAGACGAGCGTTGTGAGACCATACGTTGACCATAATTTAAAGCCGGAGTCTTGTCTATTAGGAATAAAATCAGAGTCACAAGCAAACCATCTGAATATTCTCAGCATTTTTTGTATCCCACAAATATTAATCACCTTCTGCCAAACTTGAAGAGTGTGGGTCAACCAGGGGTTCCCCAACTTTTCCAAGTGACATGTTAAGCCCTTATCTGCAATTACAGCTTGGATGGGGAACTGAGTTGATAGACTGAATTCTAGCTCCTTCCATTTAGCTGTATATGTTTCATTACACCAGTACAGGAGGGGGACTGTTTGAGCAGCATAGTAATAGTTCCTTAGGCAGGGGAGACCCAGCCCACCATTTCCCTTAGCGAGTTGAATGGTAGCATATTTAATCCTTGATTTTCGACCCTGCCAGATAAATCCGGAGATCCATTTGTCCCACTCCCTAAACTGATTTTCATTCACCTCAGTAGGTAGGTTTCTGAAAAGGTAGAGTAGACGTGGTAACGTATTCATCTTGATTGCACTTATCCTAGCGCTAAGGCTCAGGAAGGGGATCAAGTTCCATCTATGTAAATCTGCCTTTATACTTAGAGAAACTGGCACAGAGTTTGTCTGGAAAAGCCCAGAGACATCCCTGGTCAGGTGTATCCCTAAATATTTAATTTTCTCGTTGTCCCAGTTTACCTTAAATTTCTTACATAAGGTAGCGGGGGCCGTACAGTCGAGGGTCATCACCTGAGTTTTTAAAATATTGATTTTGTAGCCCGAGAGCTTGCCAAAATCATTCAAAGTAGACATCAATTCACAGAATGAATTCTCTGGATCACCTAGGCAGACCAACACGTCATCAGCAAACATTGCTACCTTATGTTCAGCTCCTGACAGTGTGATACCCTTAATATTTTGATTTTGTCTTATTATTGGCCTAGTGTTTGTATAAATAGCTTGAACAGAAGGGGTGAAATTGCGCAGCCCTGTCTGCATCCACAATTCAGGAGAAAGGCCTCGGATAGATCACCACTGACCTTGATACGGGCTGAGGGTCTGTCATATAGTGCCTGAATTATTCTAATAAATTTATTCTGGAATCCAAATTTTCCCAACGTCTTGCACAGGAATGCTCATCTGACGGAGTCGAAGGCTTTCTCAGCATCCAAACTCCCTATAATTGCTTGAGTTTTGTCATTTTGTATTTGTCCTAAAATGTGTAAAATTCTTCTGATGTTATCTGTTGTTTGTCTATGATGTGTAAAAGCAGTCTGGTCTCAGTGAATGAGGTCTGGCAGCACCTTCTCCAACCTGTAGGCAAGAATAGAAGTAAAGAGTTTAGAATCTAGGTTGAGAACACTAATTGGTCGATAATTCCCGCAATCTCGTCTATCTTTCCCCTCTTTTGGGATAACTGAAATAGTGGCCTCCGCCCAAGAGGGTGGGATTTCTCCCTCCTGAAGGGCGTGGTTGAATGTCTTCAGCAATAGTGGGACTAGTTCTGTTCTTAAGATGTGGTACCATTGGGAATTGTGCCCCTCTGGTCCAACTGCCTTTCCCGATTTTAATCTGGTGATGGCTGCATTAATTTCCTCTGTTGAGATCGGTTTAGCCAAGTTCTCATTTTCAACATCTGAGAGTAGAGGAAGGCCTAAATTATCAAGAAAAGCATCGATGCGATCCTCCCCAGAGGCATCCGGTTGTGACTATAGGTCCCTATAGAAGATCTCAAAACATTCCTGAATATTTTCCAATTTGGTTTCCAAAATGTTAGTTTTGTGATTCTTAATTTTGTAAAGTGTACTTTCCTCCTGTTGCTTCCGTAGTTTATGTGCCAGGTATTTTGTTGATTTCCCTCCTATCTCATAATGTTTTTGCCTTAGGAAGGTTAGGTTCTTCTGAACCTCCTGTGTGTATATATCATCGACTTCTCCCTGTAGTTTTTTAATTTCCTGCTTTGCAACAGGGTTTGGGTTGTTAATATCTTCCTGTTGCTTCAACTTTAATCTCATTTGTAGATCAGATAGTTTTTGTCCTTTGGATCTTTTAAGGTGAGAAGTAATAGAGATTCATTTACCTCTCAGTACCGCTTTAAGCGTATCCCATAGGATTATCGCTGATACCTCTCCTGTGTCGTTAATTTCTAGAAATTATTTTCTGTCTTCCTTTATTTTAGAGACTATGGCAGGGTCGTTTAATATATAGGAATTGAATTTCCATAGAGTCGTTTGTTTTTTCTTCACCACCTGCAGAGACAAAGAAATAGGACTATGATCGGATAGGTCCCTCGTTAGTATGTTGCAGTCTTTAATCTTAAATCTGTCCACATTAAACATAAAGAAATAATCCGGTCTGGAGTCGACTTTAAATGAACCAGAACAGTGTGTGTAGTCTCTGCTGGATGGAGATCGCTCTCACCACACATCTATTATCTCCATTTCTATCATACAGGAGTTGACTTTCCTTATTAGTGGGTTAATGTAGTTATTCGGGTTGGATGAGTCTAGTCTGGGATCAAGTCTAAAATTAAAGTCCCCCCCACAGACAGCTGTGCCCTGGGAGTCCACCATTAGATCCAAACTATTCCTATAGAATAGCCAGTGGCTCCCTGGTGGGGCATATACATTTAGAATTGTCATTTCAGATCCATCTCTCCTTCCTGTCACTCTGACAAATCTGCCCTCATCATCGCTGGTTTCTGAAAGATGTTCATAATTAAGTGAGCCAGAGATGAGAATAGCCACGCCCCTCTTGTGTTTAACTTTGTCAGAAGAGGAAAAGACAAATTTAAACTCCTCCTCTGTTTGGTTCATGTGTGTCTCTTGGAGTAATGCAATCTGGGCACTTTCTTTCTTTAGTTTGGATACAATCTTATTCATCTTAATCATATTCAAACCCCATTAACATTAAAAGAAATGATTTTCACTGGCTCAGTTTGCATGAAGTTGTATTAACTAACCGCACAGCTTAGCCCTGGCAGCAGCAGGTAGCCCCCCCTTAGAAAAACCCCATATGGAATGAACAGAGAACAAACACAAATGCATGGTGAAACGCTGAAGCATAAACGCTCCTGAACAAACTTCCAGCAGTGAGTCCCTTCTGCTGCTTCCCGTAGTCTTTGAAGGAATAGCCCTATACACTCCCTGAGACAGGGGGCCTTCCACTGTGATGACACCCTCAGCATAGAGAACCCCCCCCCCCTTGAACTCCACAATGATAACATTTACAACATCGTCCATTTCATTCTATATTATTAGTTCTCTTCCCGTCCGTATACTTGCAGTCTCTCCTTGTATCCTGCAGTTCCTCGGTCCCTCCGGGAGCGCCGGTCCCCCATCCCCCGCCACGATGACCATCTCTGTAGTTTCTCTCTGGGAGTCGCCGGTGGTTTCATCACTTTCACTGGGAGCCCTCGGCGCGCCAGATCCGCCGTTGCCTCCTCCACCGTGTTGTAGATTTTCGCTCCTTCCTCATAAAACACTTTAAGGCGGGCTGGGTAGAGGGTTCGGAACCGTAAGTTCTTTTCTTTCAGAATCCTCCGCGCCTCTGCATACTCCTTCCTCATGGCCATGATCTCCAGAGGGTAGTCGTGGTCGAGGTTCATCTTGTTGTTGTTCCACATAAAACCTTTCTTCTGCCATGCTCATCTCAGCACTTCTTCTTTAACAGTGAAACAGAAACTTAACCAGGATCAGTCTGGGCTGGGAGTCGTTTGTTGCAGGATATGATAGCGCTCTGTGCGCCCTTTGGATTTGCAGTGCTGCTGACGCGGGGATATTTAAATTCTCCTGCAATAGCTTCTCTATGAAATGGATCATAGATGGTGATCCTGACTCTGCTCCCTCTGGTGTCCCATATAGTCTGAGCGTCTCCCTCCTCCAGTAGGCCTCCAGCCATGTCTGTTTAAGTTGGAGTTTTTCTTGTGTTGTGATCATCTCAGCTAGTATCTCGTCTGTGCATAGGAGCTTATCCTCGTGCCCGGTGACCCTGGTTTCCACGTCGTTCAGCCTCGCGTTCATTTTGTCCAGTTCTTGTCTTATGTCATGTAATTGTTTTTTGGTGTCTTTCTGGAATTCTTCTCCCTCTTTCCAGACGTCTCTTAGCTCTTTCAGTGTCACCATCAGGTTGACCGGACCATCCTGGTTCTCTGACACTGAGCCGTCATAGCCGGGGGCGGGAGCAGCACCCCGGCCAACCCCGGGGAGCCCGCGTTAGCTTCTTCAGTTAGCCGCATCTTGTCATCTTCAGCGTTAACGATCCTTGACTTTTTCCCTCTCCTGCTCTTGTTGGACCTCATCTGTGCCCCTTATCTCTTCCTGACGTGCACTTGGCTGTGTTATTACTTCACTTTGGGCCAGTTTGAATTCACTCTTGTCCAGAGCTTGTCCAGTTTCATCTTGTGGTGGTTCATCTGCTGCTGTTCAATCAGGTCATACATTTGGATTTGAACCTTCATCTGTGTCTCATGTGCTGCTCTGGTATTTAGACGCCGTTTGTCAAAGTCAAAGCACAAACACAGTTCAGACAGATTTGGATCCAACCTGATCAGCCTCAGTTTCCTGTTTCTTCACTCATGTGGACATGTTGGATTTGTCATCAGAATCTTGTCCTGTTTTCATGGCTGTCCTTTGTGTTTTTCCTGCAGGGCTCCTGTCTGAAAACAACAGCACTGCAACAGGTAAGAAATGCACAAAGGAGGGATGGGAACTGGGCTGAAGCTGAACATCCTGGTTCAGGTGGTTTTCATCTGAACAAACTGGAGCCAATGCAGAGGATTCAGGAAGGATGGGTTTACAGAAGCTCCACTGAGCACGCTCAGCTTCTGTTCCTGACATTTGGACAAGTGTGGCTTTAAAGATCCACAAGTGAAGGAAACACTGACAAACAGGAGCAGACTGAGCCATTCAATTCACTGACTGAATGAATGAGGGATGAACTGAGTCCGTTTGGACACAAAATCTGTCAGTGGGACTGAAAACACTGTTCACACATGGAAACCACATGTGCTCAAGAATCCAGTCCATGTGGTCCACATGGGCTGGGCTGGTTCTGGACTGGACTCACACTGGTCTGTGTTAAAGACCCAAACGTCCACCTTTAACCCTTAAAGACCCAAACGTTCACCTTTAACCCTTAAAGACCCAAACATCCACCTTTAACCCTTACAGACCCAAACGTCCTCCTTTAACCCTTACAGACCCAAACGTCCTCCTTTAACCCTTAGAGACCCAAACGTCCACCTTTAACCCTTAAAGACCCAAACGTCCTCCTTTAACCCTTACAGACCCAAACGTCCTCCTTTAACCCTTACAGACCCAAACGTCCTCCTTTAACCCTTACAGACCCAAACGTCCTCCTTTAACCCTTAAAGACCCAAACGTCCTCCTTTAACCCTTACAGACCCAAACGTCCACCTTTAACCCTTAAAGACCCAAACGTTCTCCTTTAACCCTTACAGACCCAAACGTCCTCCTTTAACCCTTACAGACCCAAACGTCCTCCTTTAACCCTTACAGACCCAAACGTCCTCCTTTAACCCTTACAGACCCAAACGTCCTCCTTTAACCCTTACAGACCCAAACGTCCACCTTTAACCCTTACAGACCCAAACGTCCACCTTTAACCCTTACAGACCCAAACGTCCTCCTTTAACCCTTAAAGACCCAAACGTCCACCTTTAACCCTTAAAGACCCAAACGTCCTCCTTTAACCTAATCCTTCTACTGATCTAAACTGTTTAATTCCTGTTGATCCATGTCAATAATTGGTGTCAAATACAGTTCTTCATCTTTTCATGGTCATTAGATATGACCATATTTGGACGTTCAGAGGCTCGGTAGTTACCATGGAAACAGCGTCATGTTGTCCAGCAGTGCCTCCAGTCAAACTCCTGCAGTTGGATCAAACACACTGGGTTTGTGTTCAGTTCAGGACAGACTGGACTGAAACAGACACTGTGTATTCACTTGGATCTGTTTGATCTGTTTCATGCATGAATTATGAAAAAAAAAGTATCTAGACTTTTTAGATCGATTTGATTTGTTGAATTTAGGCTAAAGTTGAAATGCGCTTTGATTTTTTTGTTTTTATATTGTTTTATTAAGAATATATGCACTGCATGAACAGTGGGGTTTTCCTCAGTTTGCGTCCCTGTAAATCGCTTTGGAACTTCAAATAAACACCTACTAGTGGGAATTTGAAGTCAGCACAGAAAATTCTCTCTAATTCTCTCTAACTGCCTGGAACTGCCGTGAACCCCCCCCCTCTGGTTCCAGAGCCTTGGTAATAACCCCTCCCCAGCCCCTTGGACTATGTGAGGTTTTGGTCTGTAAATGGTCCTGCTGTGAGCTATCCAAATGCAAATGGAGTCGTCCATGACACAGCAGTTTACAGTGGAGGTGACACAACAACTGACTGACTTGAACCAGGCAGACACTGGATGAGCCACCAGACTGTGGACCAGAACCACAAAAAGGCTGGAGCACAGTCCACAAACTGTGGTCAGGACATGTTCACTTCATTATTACATGTGTGCTGTTTGGGTGGAATTTGATCTGTGTGACTGTCTGAGTTAAATGCACAGTGTATGATAGTGTGGTTTGACTGGTGGAACTGATTAAAGTCCTGAATGTGTCACATTGACCTGCTTGAACCTGGAGGGCTTTGTTCCCAAAGTCACTGATTTTTGTCTTGTATGTTTTTAGGAAGGTGTGCACCGTCTGCAAAACAGTGAAGGAAACAACAGACGTATGAACCAGAGCAAAGGTCCGATTTAAAGAGCCTGGATCCATTCTGCTCTGTAGAAGTCCATGTGTGCCTGGACTGAACTGTTTCTGTTTGGTTTCAGACTGAGCTCACCCACACTGAAGCAGGGACTGCTCATTTAACGGCAGCTCCAGCTGAAGGTCCAGGCTGGAATGGAGTAGAAAGTGGAGTCCTGTTGAAGGAACTGGAATAGTGTTCTGTGTTTTGTTTCTCTATTGTTCTAATCCTATGCATCTATTTTTTTATTCTTCCTAACTTGTATATTTGAATTCCAGTGGTCTGTAAGACATAAAGAAACAGTCCGATGGAACTACACATACAGCCGACCAGATCTAACAGTCCAGGCAGAAGACATGAAAGTTTCAGCCCACAGCAGAGAAGAAAGACGGGAAGATTTAGAAGAATCTGTTTAATCTGAATCTGACACAAACACCACATTCTACTACTGTTAGCCTCACAGTGCAGCACTGATGGTACTTCTGTCTGGACAGCAGAACCAACACATGTTCTACCACCACAGACACTACAGCAGAACCAACACATGTTCTACCACCACAGACACTACAGCAGAACCAACACATGTTCTACCACCACACACACTACAGCAGAACCAACACATGTTCTACCACCACACACACTACAGCAGAACCAACACATGTTCTACCACCACAGACACTACAGCAGAACCAACACATGTTCTACCACCACACACACTACAGCAGAACCAACACATGTTCTACCACCACAGAAGACTGGACTGGACCACCCTCAGAGAAGCTGGTACCAACACTTATCTGATGTGTTCTTTAGGTCACAGACCAAACTTATTTCATCAGTTGTATAAATTACTTTCATAAGTTACAATAAGTTAATAATAGATAAATAAATATGTTAAAATCTGTTCAAATGCAGTTGGCTTCAGAATTGATAGGAGTGAGATGTCTTCTGCTTAAGGATCTTTGTGTTCGCTGTGCACTAAGGTTGTATACAGAGTGAGCGCTCTTTTACTAGAGATGATCTTTACCGTATATTTCCGTTGGTTCTTTTCTCTGCAGTTAAAGTTCAGAAGAACTCATGTTCCCTAAGTGTGCTCTACTACTGTGTGCCTTGGAAAACGTTCGTCTTTGTAAGTGTATATATCTGAAAACAATATTAAGTTCTAGATCAGGGGTCGGCAACCTTTAACACTCAAAGAGCCATTTCGACCCGGTTTCCACGGAAAAGACAACACTGGGAGCCGCAAACACTTTCTGACATCTGAAACGAAGATGTTAGCCTATATATACCATATATTCCGGACTATAAGCCACTACTTTTTTCCCACACTTTAAACACTGCGGCTTATACTCTGATGCGGCTTATACAACGATTTTACCGGTACCACGGTTTGGTGGTGCCCGGTGCCATGGCACCTGAAACCGAGCCCTGGTACAGCGGTGCCACGGCACCTAGCGTTGGCCCCGAGGTGCCACGGCACCTTGGTCGTGCCATGGTACCTGGCATCATTAAATGTTCTATTTTCTTCAGATATTATTCTTTTCTTAGATTTCTCCATACTTGGCCTACCTGGGGTTGAAAGTCTCGATAAATGTACGGCGTTTTGGTGGGCTGTCGGAGAGTGTGACGCATATTTTGAGCGATGAAAAATAATACTATTAATATATATATATATATATATATATATATATATATATATATATATATATATATATATAATTTTATTTTAACATTTCGAGATCACAATAATCTTACAATTTACAACTACAATTAAACAAACGAACAAACACAAATAAAATACTTTGTTCAGATATTGTGCAGTTTTGGTGTCGCAGGGCATTCTGCGCATGCCGGCTGACACGTCAAGTCTGTCAAACGTCTCTGAAGAAGGCGAATGCTGATCACCGAAATTGCACAAGGTCTGAAGAAAGAAGTTAAAAACTTTGACTTAATAAGAAGACATGATACACGTTTTTGAGACAAATAACATACACTTCAATCGGACACTTATAATTTATTTTCCCAAGCCACGCAGAGCCGCATCATAAGGATGAAAGAGCCACATGCGGCTCCGGAGCCACGGGTTGCCGACCCCTGTTCTAGATGTTGTTGACTGAAACTGTTCTGTGAACGTGTACTGAAGCTAACGTTGATGCTATTCAAGCTAGCGATGTGAGTTCATTCCATGTGCAGTGGAATTAATAAGAACTGTCTGTGAGTCAGTGAAGGTGGATGGATTTTATATGTTGCAGTTCCACAAACGTTCCAGAAAAAGTCCAGTACAGGAGAAGCTCCAGCTGAGAACAGAAAGCCTTGTTTGGACTGTGGTTTAGTTTGGTTTGTGGCTGGAGCTGCACACTCACATGTTGTGAGGACAGCACATGTGACTGAACTGACTGTGGACATTCTGTTAGTTTGGACTGGAAAATGGGCTCATTTTATTGAGTCTAAAAGGATGTTTTCATTTGAAAGTGTTGGCACTGTTTTCTTAAATATGTAAGTGGGCTTTTTGCATTCTGCATTTGATTAAAGCTTGTCTTTATTTTTAACATGATCTTTGCAGTCGTGTTCTTTCTGAATTAATATTGGTGGTGATGTTTTCAGTAGGAGAATTATTACCCTGCAACAATAAATAAATAGCTGAATAATAAAAACACTATTATTGTTATTATTATTAATAAATAATAATAATAATAATAATATTTTTAATGGGTGGGACATATTATAATGCTGCACAGGTGACCAATCCCATGTGAACTGTCCATTTGAAATGTCTGTGGTAACATCCAATGGGTTGCTATAAGAAAAAAAAAAAACATCTAATGGCTGTTTCTGAGGTCAGACATGGCAGACACCAGTGACATTCAAATGTAAATTAGGGTCATTCACACCTCTGTGAGGTATTACCCCCCCCCCCCGTTGGCTCTGTTTGTGTCAGTTTCCGCCACAGCTGAACTTCTCTGTAAACTCACGATAATTGCCAGGAATCTTTGAAGTTTGAGGGCGTTTATGGGGTCGATAATCTGGATTTTCATGCAGTGGATGTGGCTCTGTTGTGTCCGTGGACTGGACTCACCTTGGACCTGATGATGACACGGTTTGGAAGCAGGCGCTGTCGTCTCTGGAGGCGGAGTCTCCACTGCTCTCCACCCACTGCCTGGATGAGGTGGAAACTTCACAGAAATCTCACCCTTCACTGGAACCCATGTGTGGGCTTCTGCTTTTGAGAACTGTCACTCACATGGAAATGTTCTTGGATTGACTTCAGGAAATTAAGCCTTCTGGGTCCACAGAAGTTGTTCTGCCGGCTCTAAACATCAGTTATCTCGAACCAACATGTGCAGACGGGTACTGTGGAATCCACCTCTGAGCGTCAAACCCAACACACCTTGTCATTTGTTTTTTTCCACCAGATCTTTACTTGGACATTTTCTCCTACATCATCAGAACCAGAACCAGACAAAAATTAAAAGACGTAGAAAATATATACTCATGAATTACAGAATGAAAACAGTCAAACATTAATTAATGAATAATAAAAATAGATGAGTATAAAATCTACATCATAGTTCATGAAGTCCTGAATAAATGATGTCATATTTTCCCTTTAACGGTCCGACTTTCTGTGTTTGTCGAAGGTCTAAGGTCTAAATCTAAGACACAGCAGTAGTTTATGTACAGTCTAATATTAATGGTTCTATAGTTGAACTCACGTCTATAGTCATGTCTACACCTGTACCACTCACCTTTAACCACTAAAGCCCCGCCCCCTACTGTTTATTTAAAAGAACCAATGAATGTTTAGTGCTTTTTGGAATAAATCAGTAATATTTCCGATCAATAAACTGACATTTAAAGGGTTAAAGTCCTGAAACTGATGGAATGTTTGGTCAATTTGAGCAGGACTGAAGTTTAAGTGATTCATGAAAAAAAGCAGAAAAAAATACTGATGTTTGATTATTTCAGAGCAGTTCATATCCAGACTGAGAACATGTGACCAATATTACAGGACAACAGCTGAAACGAGGAGAAAACAGAAGAAAACAGTAGATTCAGTCCAAATGTTGGACCTGATCTGAAAAGGTGACACTGTGACCTTTGACCCCAGAAATGAATGAACAGGACGTCGCTGAACTGAAACCTCAACCTTCATCAGAAACAGCTGTAGTGTTGAGCACATAGGACTTGGTATTACAATCCCTAATTGATCAGCACTTGGTGATGAGTGGGGTAGGGGTAACAGCTTCACTGGGGTCTTCAGGTGGGCATCCTGCTTCACTGATGTTTCGTTGATAGGCCCACTACATCTCCACAGGGCTCAACGGTGACACCAAGTGTCCCTGGTGCGCCCCCCTTGGCTTTTACCCTCGGTGGTCACTTTGCAGCCCAGTTGGGGTCCTTCCTCTTTATCCATAACCAGCTGCTGCTGCGCTCGGCGGCTTCCGACAGTGATCTGATGGCTTGCTGAAGGGCTTGTCCTCGCACTCCCATCCCCTTCAGAAGCTTGGTTGTGGATCCAGCGACAAAGCCTCTGCATCTGACCTCCACAGGAAGCACCTGGGCACGCCAGCCACGTTGTTCTGCCTCTGCTGTGATGTCGGAGTATTTCAGGCGTTTGTGTTCGTATGCTTCACTGACCGCAGCCTCCCATGGTACAGTCAGTTCTACGATGAGCAGTGACCTCTGCGATGTTGACCATAAGACCAGGTCTGGTCTGAGATTAGTTGTAATGATCTCAGGTGGAAAGACGAGCTTCTGGTCTAGATCAACCTGCATTTTCCAATCCCGGGCATTGGCCAGGAAGGTTGTTTCCACTCTAGCAGATGTTGTAGCTCAGAGTTGTCCTGCTCTTATGAACAGGATGGTGTTCGGATGTCCAGGCACTGGAGGAGGAAGGGCGTTGTTAGTTGTTCTTCTTCCTTCCAGGATGATCGCCAGTTGTCGTAGGACCTGGTTGTGTCTCCAGGTGTACTGGCCTTGGGACAAACTGGTTTTGCATCCGGTGAGAATGTGCCTGAATGTTGCAGGGGTTTTACAGAGAACACATGATGTATCCTCTCCTGTCCACTGGTGGAGGTTCTTGGATGACGGAAGCAGATCGTAGGTGGCTCTGATAATGAAGCTGATCCGGCTTCCTTCCATCTCCCACATGAGCTTACGATGCTCCAGGTTTTCCCAGCTAGTCCACTGGCCCTGTTTGGACTGTGAGACCGCCTCTTCCTGCTGTCGAACCTCAGCCACGACCAGCTTTCTCCTCTGGGTAGCTGTGGCCTTGTGCCATGTGGGTCGGCTTGTTCCAAGTCCAGACCCACTTCTTCCATGCTGCACCTGCCCTACAATGTCTCCATGTCTGAGCGCTGATTTTGCTTGCTGTATGGCCTCTGATGGGATCCATTTCCTGCCAGTTGCCAATAAGGGGGCAGCTGCTCGGATCGTGTCATCCTGAGACTCGTTCAGGGTCATGTTCAACCTCACGTTGGCACATTTATATTCCTCTGTGAGGCTAGAGACAGGCAGTTTCAGGGCCCCGTGCCCATACAAGCCAATATTGCTGAGGCAACGGGGAAGACCAAGCCACTTCTTGATGTAAGAGCTGACTGTTCTCTCCAGCTTCTCAACTTGGGTCATGGAGATCTCATAGATTGTTAAAGGCCACATCAGGCGGGGTAGCAATCCAAAGTGCAGGCACCACAGTTTCAACTTGCCAGGAAGTGGGGTCTTGTCTATGCTGGTAAGACCTTTGATGGTGTCTGCCCTCAGCTGATCAATCTGGTCTGAGTCTTTGAGGCTCTCGTTGTGCCAGCGCCCTAAGCTCTTAATGGGTAGCTCTGACACCAGAGGGATGGGTGTATCCTTGATATAGAACCTCTGGTCCACAAGTTTCCCTTTGCTGATGGATATGCTCCTGGATTTGCTAGGTTTCAGCGTCATCCTTGCCCATGTGATGTTGTCCTGAAATTTCTCAACCAGCCGTTTTGTACATGCAACGGTAGATGTTACGGTCATCACGTCATCCATGTAGGCGTAAATGGGAGGTAGACGCTGTCCACACTGCAGACGTTCTCCTCCAACCACCCACTTGGACGCTCGAATGATCACCTCCATTGCCACTGTGAAGGCTAGTGGGGAGATGGTACATCCTGCCATTATTCCTACCTCTAGTGACTGCCATGATGTTATATATTTTGTTGTTTTGACACAGAACTGCAGGTCTTTGAAGTAGATTTTGACCAGGTTTGTGATGGTATTTGGGATGTGGAAAAAATTAAAGGCTGTCCAGATGAGGGAATGGGGGACCGATCCAAAAGCATTGGCCAGGTCTAGGAATAGCACATGCAGGTCTCTTCCTTCCCTTTTGGCAGATTGGAGCTGGTGCCATATCATGCTCGTATGTTCCAAGCATCCTGAGAAACCAGGTATGCCAGCTTTCTGGACCAAAAATAAAATAATGTAAATAAAATTAAAGCTGCAAGTGGCATTGAAAGGCCCTCGCCATGGGCATGTCCAGTAAAAGTATATCCATCGTTCAGCAGGTGGCGCTCTAGCACCAAATTTTAATGTCTTCTGATGAACAGGTGTAGGCCTGGGAAATTAACAACTGATTCAAATTTGAGGCAAATCTGTGTTCGTATGTCTGAACTGAAGCAATTTTTATAAAAATAAATCTGTAGGGGGCGCTACAGTGCGAAATTTCAATTTCTTTTGATAAATGGCTGTAGGCCTGGGAGATAGACGTCCGATTCAAATTTGAGCCAAATCGCTGTTCGTATATCCAAACTTGTGCAATTTCTGTAAATGTAAATTTGTAGGGGGCGCTATTGTGTGAATTTTCAATGTCTTCTGACAAATGGGTGTAGGCTTGGGAGATTGACAACTAACTCAAATTTGAGGCAGATAGGTGATTGTATGCCCAAACTGAGCCAATTTCAGAAAAAAATTAAATTTGTAGGGGGCGCTATGAAGCCACATTTAAAATTTTTCAGATGAATGGATGTAGGCCTGGGAGATAGACAACGGACTCAAATTTGAGCCAAATTGGTGTTCGTATGTCCGAGCTGAAGCAATATTTGTAAAGGTAACTTTATAGGGGGCCCTATAGTGCAAAATTTAAATTTCTTCCAATAAACAGGTGTAGAAATGGGAGACTGACAACTGATTCAAATTTGAGCTAAATCGGTGAATGTATGTCGGAACTGAAGTAATTTTCATAAAAATATATTTGTAGGGGGCAGTATAGTGCGAAATTTCTATTTATTTTAATAAATGGCTGTAGGCCTGGGAGATAGACGTCTGATTCAAATTTGAGCCAAATCGCTGTTCGTATATCCAAACTTGTGCAATTTCTGTAAATGTAAATTTGTAGGGGGCGCTATTGTGTGAATTTCAATGTCTTCTGACAAATGGGTGTAGGCTTGGGAGATTGACAACTAACTCAAATTTGAGGCAGATAGGTGATCGTATGCCCAAACTGAGCCAATTTTAGAAAAATTAAATTTGTAGGGGGCGCTATGAAGCCAAATTCAAAATTTTTCAGATGAATGGGTGTAGGGCTAGGAGATAGAAAACAGACTCAAATTTGAGCCAAATTGGTGTTCGTATGTCCGAGTTGAAGCAATATTTATAAAGGTAACTTTGTAGGGGGCGCAATAGCGCAACATTTAAATTTCTTCCAATAAATAGGTGTAGGCCTGGGAGATTGACAACTGATTCAAATTTGAGCCAAGTCAGTGAATGTATGTCGGAACTGAAGCAATTTTCATAAAAATATATTTGTAGGGGGCAGTATAGTGTGAAATTTCTATTTCTTTTAATAAATGGCTGTAGGCCTGGGAGACAGATGTCTGAGTCAAATCTGAGCCACATTGGTGTTTGTATGTCCCAGCTGAAGCAATTTTTGTAATGGGAAATTTTTGAAAAAAATTTGTGACCTCATACCAAAAAAATGGTGAGGCCGATCCCAAAAATTTGGCTAACTTTTGATGCCCCAATTCTCTAGATACTGTACACAGATTTTCAGCTCATTTGGCCAAATGCCCAAGGAGGAGATAGTTAAAATATGACGTCAGCGAAAACGCTGACTCAGCATTTTGGAAATTCAATCCAATATGGCTGACTAAGGGTTGGTTTAGGGGCATGGCTGTAATAATATTTTTTGTTTGTCTCCTGACGATGAATCTGTGTACCGATTTTCGTGGCTCTACGACAAACTTTACGTTGGACGTGGTCCCATTGACGTAATGTATTTCCACTTTTCAAGGGGGCGCTGCCACAACATTTCTTTACCGACATCTGCGAAACGTATATGTAAATTCAATTTTGCACATTTCTGAATTTTCGGCAAAATTTGGTGAGTTTTCATAAAAGTTCAGGGTGAAAGAAAAATAAATAAATAAATAAAAATAATACTAATCTGAGCAAAAACAATATAGCTGTTTCCATGGCAACCACATATTTGGCCTTATTTGAAAGCTCTCGAGGTCCCCTACATGTCTGTGGGGTCAGAGGTCACATGTTGTGCACTTACACACACGTGACTGACCCCGACTGGGCGTGTCCCATTGACTCCCATTCATTCCCAGCAGGTGTAAATCTGTGGTTTGTGCACACGTCATGGACATGTTCTTAAAGGTCCGACTGTCGTGAATGTGAAAATGTGTGAGAGTGGCGACAGTGCAGAAAGGCGACAGCGTCACTGGCGATTTGGTCCCCATGCGCCCACTGCAGACTCAGTAGGCCCTGGGCCGGCTTTACTCGGCTCGGGCCTAATAATGAACCAACCAGAGTTTCTGGGGTGGACTGTGGAATTTCGGGTTCTGATTCTGAATAAAGTGCCTTATCTGAAAAAAAATAAATAAATAGATGGGATTTAGGTAAGTCCAATTTCCTTTAGAGCTCACAAAAGGACATAAAAGCCCTGAGCTGTAAAGGTCTTTAACTTTACTTTTCCCTTTGACAGACCAAGTCCCAAAAGTCCAATTTGTGCTAGCCGGTATAAGTCTAAGGTAGAAGTAACCCTGAGCCAATGGGGGAAAGTTCGGAGGCCCTTTGAAGGCTGTGGCTTTTCCTCATTTGGATCCAGATTTGGACGGAGTTAGTGACCTCTGAGTTTGAACTAAAGTTAGAGGACGTCAACAGGAGATGGAAGCAGACCAGACAGTTCAGAGGATCCCAGTTCCATGTCCACCCATGTGGGGCGCTCTCCTTCTGCTGTGTTATTAACCCAGTACCAAAGTTTAGGACTATTACAGGACCAATAATCATGGAAGACAGTAGGAAATACCACCAGCAGTTTTTGGAAGCTGTAGCACAGATTTTCTGATGTGTGGGTGTTTACTGCCCCAGAGGAAGGAACTTATGAAGTGGTCGAGTGATCTAAAAAAAAGACTTTAATAAAGATGGGAATATGTGAAAAAAAAAAACCATAGAAACTTGAGTAAAACAACCATTTGAACTAAACTAACACGACCCACTGGAGACAGTGGGAGACCAACCCTGGTGTCAAAGTCTAGTTGACAGCTGTTAAGGAGAGCAGGGACATGTTTGGAAGAGTTGAAGGTTTCTGTCTGTTGTTGTGAAATCTACATTTTCTGTATGAACTTGCTCATCAGGAAATTTCCTAATATCTGTGACAGTCATACTTTAGCGTCATCACTTCATCATCTGACTGAAGAAACTATCTTCCCCGCCCCTTTCCCCGCCCCTTTCCCCGCCCCTCCTCAACAGTTTAAATAGTGAACATTGGTCTGTCAGTTTGTGGTCGTCTCTCTCAGGTGTCCAAAGCAGGTAAGACGAATGTTTCTACATCAGCTGAACAGATTTGAACTGTGAGCATCGTCATGGAACAGGTCTGTTATGAATTAGATGGTCTGCACTAATTATATTTATGACTGTTAATTAACTCTTGTTGGGGATCAAGGACAGAAAGAGCACAGGAACAGATGGTGTTCAGACTGTTCTGAGGCAGGTGAAGAGCCAAATAAGTAGGACATCCAAAAATACAAGAGTGGAATACAGATGGTATTGAAGCTTCACTAGAATAACACTGGTGGAGTTATGGGGGGGGGGGGGGGGGGGCAGTGTTGGAGAGGGAATCCTAGAACAGGTGGGAACGGCAGGTTGGAGGGATTCCTCTGGAGGTCGTCTGCAGAAAACATGCTGTTGTTCACATTAGACCCTGTTCCACCGCTGTTCTGGAATGTTCCTCCTTTCTTCTGTTCCGTCGTCTGTGTAAATAATAATAATAATAATAAATAGTAGATCATGTGGTTCCACCTCTGGAGGGTTAGGGTTAGGAACAGAGCCCTCTTATCCCTCCTCTTTTCTGTCCTCTTTTCTGTCCTCTTATCTGTCCTCTTATCCGTCCTCTTATCCCTCCTCTTATCCGTCCTCTTGTTGTTCCTCTTTTCCCTCCTCTTATCCATCCTCTTGTCATTCCTCTTTTCTGTCCTCTTTTCCATCCTCTTTTCCGTCCTCTTATCCGTCCTCTTGTCTCCTGATGAACAGATCCAATATGGAAGGAGGAATCATACCACCTTTAGGTACAGTTCTGGTGGTGGCCATCGGTATTGGTCAAGCTATCGCTAAGGTCTTTCCCACGTATCGCCAGTGCGTCATCTGGATTGAAAATCACTGCAAAGACCGCACCCTCCGTAATCCCAGGTATGGAATCATTGGATTATTTGTAGAAAACCAAACAAAGCCAAACTGGAGCTCCTTCCTTTCCTGGACAGGGCTGGTGGTGCTTTGTGGACCTGCTGGACCGGTCTCACTTACTTCCTGTAGGCTCGGTCAGAAGCGTCACATGATGTTGATGTGAGGTTTCTGATTGGCTGTTGAGGAAACCGGTCCAGCAGGTAAACAAACAACTGCACCTGTGGGATAAAGGACGGAGCTGCAGGAATACCAAGGCCAGTCTGTGGACCGTGGAGTCCAGGGCTTTGAGTTCACACCAAACAATCAGGACTAATGTCAGAATACAGTTGGATATTATGGGATGGATCTGAGTGCGTTGGTTGGTTTGGTTCAGTTCTGCTGTTTGTTTGTAAAATGACTCAGATGGTTTGGACTGAATTTTGATCTACAATTATTTTCTGTTTTCTCTGTTTTCGTCTGTTCTGACTGTAAATGTCTGTCATGTTTGTCCTGCTCTGACTGTAAATAAGAATGTTCTTCCTCATTTAACCATCTATTGTCTTTTTTGTCTGTATTTTTTTCATTATGAGGCTCTTCTTAATTTTTTGTTCATTTTTTTGATTATTTTGTTCATTTTCCTGACTTTTTCTCTTTTTTTTTTTTGCTAATGATTGTTTATATTTTTCCATGTATTTTGTTCATTTTGTGTCATTTATTGTTCATTTGTGGGTGTATTTTGTTGATTATGATGCTCTTTTTAATTTTTTCTTCATTTTTTTTTGCTTATTTTGTTCATTTTCCTGATTTTTTTTTTGCTAATGATTGTTTATTTTTTTCATGTATTTTGTTCATTTTGTGTCATTTATTGTTCATTTGTGGGTGTGTTTTGTTCATTATGATGCTCTTTTCTTCATTTTGTTCTTTTTTTGCTTGTGTTGCTGATTTTAGTTCATTTTGATCCTTATTTTGTTCATTTTGATGTTTTTTCTTCTCTTTGATGCCTGTTTTGTTCATTTTTATTCTTTTTTTTTTTGCTTATTCTGTTCATTTTACTGATTTTGTTGGAACCATCTCCTGTCATCCTATCGGACTGAGGAACAAACATCTACCATTCAACTCCAGTCAAATACTGAGGTTGATCTAAACTCTATAGCCATAAACCTGTGGACTCATCATGTCTGCAGCTGTCACATGTCCTGTTCAGGATGATCACACACACAGACAGCAAGATTAAGAATCAATAGCATATCTATCCCATAATATCCAAGTGTATTCTGACATTAGTCCTTATAGTCTTGGATCCCAGAGCCCCATTCGAACACAAACACCTGGATTCAACGGGTCCACAGACTTTAGTCCGTTTGTGTCTGAGTTCATTCATTCTGATCTGAGGAGAATCACATTATTTTACTCTTGTCTATTCTAGAAACTATGAAGACTATGGACATTGTAGCGAGCCTCTGACGCCTGTGATCGTCCCTTCTGACACCGGCGGCGGTGTGTTCGTCAAGACCTGCTGGGCCACATCTGGGTCTGTGGGCGTCATCACGTATGACATTAAGAAGGAGGGTTCAGGGGAAACCAAGAGGCTCGCTGTCATGTACCATGTGCCTTACAGCTTCATTGCCTATTCCAACTGGTTCGCAGTGGGAATCTTTGACCGATTCACACCGTGTAATCAACACCTGTTTAACAAGATGTATTACGATTCTGGCCCATTTACCCGAGGCAAAGCCAGCGATGGGCAAATCACTTACAAAAGCGATGGTATAACTCTGAAAGCCACCATGTCCGATGAGTACACACCTACTATCAAGCTGCAGATATTCGACTGAGTCCAGTTTGGTCATTTTTGGGTGATTTTTAGGTGGTTTTTGGGTGATTTTTAGGTGGTTTTTTGTTAATTTTTGGGTGATTTTTAGGTGGTTTTTGGGTGATTTTTAGGTGGTTTTTTGTTAATTTTTGGGTGATTTTTAGGTGGTTTTTGGATGATTTTTAGGTGGGGTTTTTTGTTACTTTTTGGGTGATTTTTAGGTGGTTTAGGTGTAACGATGATAGCGACCATGTCCGATGAGTACACGCTTGTTCCTAAGTTGTAAATATTCGACTGAGTCCACTTTGAGTGAGTGCCAACGGGAGGGAGAGTCTGGAATATTCTGGCAAACTGTAAAAGCAAAGAAATACACACAAAAATATCCAATCAAAACGACTCTGCACTTTTTGTGTAGATAATCAGATAGGTCATCTTATAACACAGTAGTGCATTATATTATGATAGAGATAAAGTTTGAACAATTCAGTGGAGACCATGTTTAACCTCCTCAGACCCAGGAAATGTCAGCAAAAGTACCATCTTTTTTTTTTTTTTTCATTAAATAAGTGCCTATATGGAATGTCTTTTGTGGTGGACAGTTTTCTTTTTTTTTTTTCTTTTTTTATAAAGTTGTGAAACTCTCGTCCACAAATGTGAACAGAAAACCCATAGCTGGGTCTGAGGAGGTTAACATATCAGCATCATCCTTTCCATTGGATTATTCCTGTAACTCTACTTGAACCTGAACCCTTTCACTGATGGGCAGGACGTTTGACCCACAGTTGGATTTCTGTCATACACATTGGAAAGTGTTGAATATCCTGAAAAGGTTGGGCTCGTGGCTAAAACACAACCTGAACGGCTCAAATGTACCTGGAACCCTAAACAAAACGTCCATGAACTTTCAGTTAAGGTTAGGGTTCCATGAAGAGACTGTACATGATGGATTAAACCACAGAAGACACAGGAAAGCAGATCAGATAACAGAAGAATAAAACAGGTTTTGTTGAAAGTTTCCAGACAGACGTGTTCAGTGTGTGGTTGAACCTTTAGATCTGAGACGCTCTGTGGTTTTCAGTCTGTGTTGTGTCTTCATTCAACTGCTTCTGTCTGAGAATGTCATCATGTTTTTAGATGGAAAGCACTTTGGTGTTCTTTGGGTTGGTATAAAGTGCTACAGAAATAAACTTTGATTGACTAATTAACTGATTGATTGATTGATTGATTGTTAAAGTGACAAAAACAGCTGTAATAATGCTACAGTAGTCAGTGTGCAGATGACTCTTGTGCTGAATTCTACTCCCTGCTGAAAACTGCTTGTTCGTTTTGTTACATTTATTGTTCATTTGTCGCTGTATTTTGTTCATTACTAGGCTTGTGCTAGCCTATCTCCACATCTCCACTGACGATGCATTTTCCTGGTTGGTGAAGTTGTTTTCAACCCGTGTAGCCACAGTGGCCAAGGTATTTTTTAGTAAAATCAACCAACTTACATCTGTGATCGAAAATGTCCGAGCGTTAACCAAGGAAAAGAACAAATGCGGTCTCCACTACTGAAGAGCGCTGCCGACAGAGATCCAACTCACCCCAACGTTTACAATTTACGAAATCCTTGAATCTTGAATCTTTGAATCTTGAACCATTGAATCTCTGAATCTTTAAATCTTTGAATCTTGAATCTCTGAATCTTTAAATCTTTGAATCTTGAACCATTGAATCTTGAATCTTTGAATCTTAAAACTTTGAATCTTGAACCTTTGAATCTTGAATCTATGAATCTTGAACCATTGAACCTTGAATCTTTGAATCTTGAATCTTAAACCTTTGAATCTGGAACCATTGAATCTTGAACCATTGAATCTTGAATCTTTGAATCTTAAACCTTTGAATCTGGAACCATGGAATCTTGAACCATTGAATCTTGAATCTCTGAATCTTGAATTCAACACTCACCAGTTCTTTATTTGCTCAATCCAAAGCAGCATGCAGAAGGTCCAGTGCAGTTGAGCAGATCCATTCAACTGTAGTCTTTTCCTGGTCCAGTTCAACCTCCCAGTGTCAGGATGCAGTTGCTGGTCAGTGCCACATGTGCAGATGAACTCCCATTGTCACGCTGGTTCAGATGGTTCAGATGGTCCAGCTGTGTCCCCTGGTGGGGTTCCCAGCCCAGTGTCCTGCACCACAGTCAGTAGTGTGACCTTCTGAGCTGTCTCACATCTGGATCAGTGGGACCAACATCTGCACTGGCTTCCTGTGGCTCACACCATAGACTGGAGAACAGCTCTGATGGTCTACAAGTCTGTCCGCGGTCCAGCACCAGAGTCCATCTGGGACACGTCGGTCCCGTATGAACCATGTGGGACCCCGAGAACCCGGTGGACCGGTCTGGTGCCGGAGCCCAGAGTCAGGACTAAACAGGTGAAGGTGCGTTTCACTTCCACCAGTTCAACTGTGGAAAGGTGAGACCGAGGTGGACTGGGACAGAGTTGAAGTCCAGGCTGAAAACGGCTCCGTTCAACTGGACACACAACAACTGAAAGGCTTCCATCTGACCTCTGACCTTTGACCTTTAGTTTCACTGATTAGTACTGAGGTTTGATGGATTGTGTTTTCATTGTAATAGTGGGTTTTGAACCTGTCTGTGTTCCATGTGTGGACAGCTGTGTGGACTGTCCTGAGGCTGACCAGGTGTTTAGGAGCCCCATGTGGGACAAGGAGTGTGTTTGTGTGGGACAATGTGGGACATGGACTGTGTTTGTGTGGGACAATGTGGGACATGGACTGTGTTTGTGTGGGACAATGTGGGACAAGGAGTGTGTTTGTGTGGGAAAACGTGGGACATGGACTGTGTTTGTGTGGGACAATGTGGGACAAGGAGTGTGTTTGTGTGGGAAAACGTGGGACATGGACTGTGTTTGTGTGGGACAATGTGGGACAAGGAGTGTGTTTGTGTGGGACAATGTGGGACATGGACTGTGTTTGTGTGGGACAATGTGGGACAAGGAGTGTGTTTGTGTGGGAAAACGTGGGACAAGGAGTGTGTTTGTGTGGGACAATGTGGGACATGGACTGTGTTTGTGTGGGAAAACGTGGGACAAGGAGTGTGTTTGTGTGGGACAATGTGGGACATGGAGTGTGTTTGTGTGGGACAATGTGGGACAGAACCATAATGCTGGAACAAAGTCAAGATTTTTAAACAATGTCCATCTTATTGTCGAGCTTATAAATAAATAAATAAATATACAATATGCATATTTCTGCATTGGGCATTTATTTATTTTTGGCTTTTTTTTTTTGCACAGGTTTCATTCAATTTTTTTGCTCTTAAAAAGAAAA